>NW_013676000.1:8288-9518 GCF_000517525.1 Limulus polyphemus
AAGATATTTCTTACACAAGCTTAAATAATCTAGTTTGTAAAACAACGTTTTGTTATTATTAATGTTGGCCTAACTTTAGTGTACTATTTAATCTTATGGTTTAGATAAATTATAATATTAGAGGGTAACTTTATGGGCTTAGTTTGGAAAGCTTATTCTTCAATTAACCACTAACACTGATTTCTAATACTTAGCTCTTTCAAAATTATTTCTAAGTATTATTGAGTTTTATGGCTTACCTATAAAGCTGATCACAAAAATTAAACTATTTTAATTTTCAATTTTAACCTTCTAGCCTAAACGTATTCCTATATCTATTTTAAGAAAGTTAAGAACGGTTTTACTTGGTATAGTAACTTGGTAGTCTTGAGAAAGACTTTTCGATAGCAAGTTTTAACAAGTTAAACCTACTTGACCGTGGCTTCCTTACTTAGTCCTCCTTATAATGGAAGACAAGAAAAATTAAAGAATCATTAAACCTTCACTAAACAGAGATTCCGGATTAGAGGTGAGTAACCTGTGGCTACCATTGGTTGAATCTACAAGAAATCTTTCCTCCAATCAGAAACAGGGATAAAACAACTAATGATAACACGCGCTCCACAATCTACCAGAATACTATAAAGACGACGACACTTTACACACACTGACCGCACCGGCATGCTACGTAGAAAAACACACTTCACTACAAATAGTACAAAAACGCATATCTAAACTTGGTACTAATAAGTACCACCTACCGAAATTCACCCAAAGCCGAATTTCACAAAATTGCCGCTACCCCCAAACCATGGTACAAATATCAATCCCCATACAACATGATACACAACATCACTAATATCTATCCCCATACAACATGATACACAACATCCCTAATATCTATCCCCATACAACATGATACACAACACCACTAATATCTATCCCCATACAACATGATACACAACATCCCTAATATCTATCCCCATACAACATGATACACAACATCACTAATATCTATCCCCATACAACATGATACACAACATCACTAATATCTATCCCCATACAACATGATACACAACATCACTAATATCTATCCCATACAACATGATACACAACATCACTAATATCTATCCCCATACAACATGATACACAACATCACTAATATCTATCCCCATACAACATGATACACAACATCACTAATATCTATCCCCATACAACATGATACACAACATCACTAATATCTATCCCCAT
>NW_013676000.1:10313-12174 GCF_000517525.1 Limulus polyphemus
AATGATTTATAAACAAAAGTTTCACAAACTTACAAGCAATGTAAGGTTTTCCTTTAAGTCTGGGACTTCTTCGATATCTTATCAAGGGTTCACGATGAACGAGTTAATTACGAGTTGATGTAAGTACGATTCGCTTAACGGGAAGCTAGCTAGCTTTGTCCTTTGTCACACACGCTGAATTTTCCACCGTTAATGTTAGGTAATGTTTTCGTAAAAGTATTAATGTACGATGTGAATCTACTGAAGTTAAATGATTTGTAGTGTTCGAAATTTATAAATATTCCTGGTCAAATATCCGAAGTTTTCCGATTGATAAGCGTTATAACAATCACAATTATAGCTTCCAAAGTTTATAGTACACCGACTATAGCAAACTAATAATAGATACTCTTGGCGCATCGTGTTGGTTATATTTATAGGCGTGGGAAAGTTTTCTAGAAAATTCAGATTATGTAATAATACTGAGCTACATTTAAGCGTTTACATACATACATATATTGTTGATTCTTACTCTTGAGAATCTTCTACAACTTTGGTGAATAGGCGGGAGTTTTGCAACACATATTTAATAGTATAAGCTATGTATGTTTCTAAATATTAATTTAATTTAAACAAACGTTGATATTAGAATAAATATATAATAACAAATTTGTTACATGGGTGAAGGCCAAAGCCTACTTATTTGAATCTCTTTCAGGAAGAACAGTGTTGTTTTTAATTAGTGACCAGGGTTATTCTTGTTGACAAACTAGTTAATAGTTAATCTGGAACTTCTTCGATATCTCATCGAGGGTTCATGATGAACGAGTTGATTACGAGTTGACGTAGATATAATTCACTTAATGGGAAGCTAGCTAGCTTTGTCCTTCATTATTTGTCGGCCACACATGCTGAGTCTTCCGCAGTGAATTTATATAACGTTTTCGTAAAAATACTAATGTCCGATGAGAATCTACTGAAGATAAATGGTTTATAATGTTCGAAATTTATAAATATTCCTGGTCAAATATCTGAAGTTTTCCAGTGTCATTTGTCAAAGACACAGAACCAGTAGACACAAAAGGTCTAAATTCCTCCCTGATTACATCAGCCTTTATATCAGTGGCTGAATCAACAACATCGGATGATCTAGTGAAACTACGTCCATATGTGGACACAAACACATTGGGTGTTGCCTCCTTTTCTTTTTCAAACACCAACAATCGGACATAACATGACCAGGTTTTTTAAAAAATGACAGACAAGCCTTGATTGTTTTAAAGATGTTTTATCCTGACTGTCAGAAGATTTCGAACTAGAGGAGTGGGATGTTTTAGAAGAATTCTCAACTTTAGTGGATTGAACTAATACAGGGTTTTGTTGAGATGGTAGGAATTTCTTTTTATGAAAAGTGGTTTTATGGGATAAGGTGTAGTCATTGGAAAGAGTGGCTGCTTCCTGTAGTGCTCCAACTTTCTTTTCATCCAAGTAAGTTTTGAGGTCATCACGTGCACAACGTTTACATTCCTCAATTAGGCATAATTGTCTTAATTTGTCAAAACTGTTGCGAATATGCATAGAATTGCACCATTGATTAAAATGAATCTCTTTTTCTTGGGCAAATTCCACACAAGTTTGATTATCTTGTTTGCAGTAAACTCTAAAACTCTGGTACTAACTCGTATGCCTTGTAAATAGCCGCTTTAACCTTATCACAATTCGTACAATCTTCTAAAGAGAGAGAGCAGCATAAGCTTCTTGTACTTTACCAGTTAAAACACTTTGTAATAATAATGATCATTTTCGGTGGGCCATTCCATGGTTTGGGCAACCTTCTCAAAATGTTGGAAATATTTATCAACTACATTTTTATTGAACAGTG
>NW_013676000.1:12342-16948 GCF_000517525.1 Limulus polyphemus
TGATTAAGTTCAAAGTTGTCATTTTGCCTTGGTCGATCAGTGTTGAGTTTAATTTCCATCTCTTTCAGTCTAATTTCTTTTTCGGCTTCAATGCGAGCTTTTCCGGCCTCGAGACGTTTATTTTATCTTTCAGCTTCAATACGAGCTTGTTCTTTCTCTTTCTCGGCTTCGATACGAGCTCATTCTTTCTCGGCTTCGATACAAGCTTGCTCTTTCTCCTTCTCGGCTTCGATACGAAGTTGCTATTTCTTCTTCTCGGCTTCGATAGGAGGTTGTTTGGCCTTGAGGCGTTTAGTTTCTCTTTCAGCTTCGATACGAGCTTCTTCAAGCTCGATTTGTTTGAGTATTAGCTGGATCTCTAATTTATCTTTATCACTAAACCCCAATTGGCTAGAAGGCACACTAGAGTATATCTCTAATGCTTCCTCGGGCAACAAATCATCATTGACTAGTATTTCGATAATATGCTTTTTTATTTCATTTTTCTCATGGATCCTTTAACTTCTAGTTCTAAAACTTTGGCAATTTCGAGCAATTCATTTTTGTTATATTTTTCTAGATGTTCTAGGGAAGGTGATACAAGAAAATCTTGATAATCAGACATGATCAAATCTTGTTGGCACTGATAAATATAAATTCAATTGTGATTTAAGTTTTTAATTTAGATCGAATTTTGTCTCTGATTCAAATCTCGAACATGAGACCCAAATTTATTATGTTACCTATTGGAATTTCAAAGGGTCTGAAACTGAGTTAACTGATAATTTAAATTTAGTAGTTAAATTGTAATTTGGATTTAATAGTTACGTAAAAACCGATATATGGTCAGTTTATGATATTTGCCATACACACAATTTTCTTTTTAAACACAAATACGTTTTAATATACACACAACAGTGCAATTTACAATAACAATTATTACAAATAGTTACTACAAACAATGATTTATAAACAAAAGTTTCACAAACTTATAAGCAATATAAACTCTTCCTTTTAATCTGGAACTTCTTCGATATCTCATCGAGGGTTCACGATGAGCAAGTTGATTTCGAGTTGAGTAGATATAATTCACTTAACGGGAAGCTAGCTTTGCCCTTCGTTATTTGTCAACCACACACGCTGAGTCTTTGTCCTTCGTTATTCACCATTCACGCACGCTGAGTCTTCCGCGGTGAATTTATATAACGTTTTCGTAAAAATACTAATGTCCGATGAGAATCTACTGAAGTTAAATGGTTTATAATATTCGAAATTTATAAATATTCCTGCTCAAATATCTGAAGTTTTCCGGTTGATAAGCGTTATAACAATCACAGTTATAGCTTCCGAAGTTTTATAGCACACTGATTATAGTGAACTAATATAAATTTAATCTAAACAAACTTTATTATATATTTATTAAAATAAATATATAATAATAAATTCGTTACAATATGCATATATGCATTTAATATATATATATATTTCTTTTTTGCCGACTTGGCCCATCAGAACTAATCTTTAACCTGGAGCAGGGTGAAGGAGGGTTGCTAATCTTCCAACACCCTTGGTGATTAATGGTTTTTCTCTAAACTATTAACTTTACACCAAAATAACTGCCATAGACACACTGACTTGAAGACGAAAGACTTTCGAAACGTCGTCCTCTACACCTGTGTCTCTACAACAGGCAGTTGCTGTCCATTCTACAAAGTTTCATAATATACCTTACTTAGAGGGCATAGAAACACTCGCTGTCTGCATAAGTACTGTCGTAGAAGAAAATGGTTTTGAAAACGTGAACTTAGTACAAGTTGTTTATTTTTTTCATTTCCTTGCTATCCTGATTTTTGACTAAAGAAAACTCATTAAGCCACCCTCATAAGTGTCAGAGGAGAGTGAGAGAGAGAAATATTTATTCAAAACACATTTTTACTTAAACAGTATCAAATTTCTAGTAGTAATTTTTCCCATAGATCAAACAAAAACTGATGTTTATGAAGGTAGAAAAATAAATAAATAATTTAAATAATATCTGAACTGCATGAAAATGTAATAATATTTAATGTAATACAAAGAAAATACCGTGGTAAACATAATATGTGGCATGTCTAACAAACTTTACCACTTCAATTATCCCTTGTAACAAACACACAGAACTGCTACAGGAAGTAATAAATTACATTAAATCTTTTGGAGTAAAAGACGAAAATGAAACACGATAAACCTGTATGAAGCTCAGTAAAAATAAGAATATTTAGAAAGGAAAGCTACAGCAACATTCGTTAAAGTAGCAAACATAATAACCGTCCAAAAGTAAAGTAACTTAACTAATAATGTCATACTATATATGGAACTGTTATACAGCTAATACCATAACTACATATAATAATAACTTAAACTAACAGAAAGTAAAACCGAAAAAAACCTCTTCCACTAAAATCAAAGCACAATATTTGAATTTATATATCAGAATCACTAATTGAACATTCAAGTTTAAAATTTTCAATGAAAGATACACTTTCAAATTTTAAGTTATAAACTTTTTCATTCCAAAATACGAATGATTCAAATGAGTTATCCTAAAAATTTGCTACTCTCAGGTTATTATATATAGAATAGAATTTGTTCATCATTAAAAGATTTTGTAGACAGAGCTCGTAAACCATCGCATTTTTCATAATCGAGGTTTCCAATTCTGCATTTTAAACAAAATTCATGGTGAATTCAACAACATTGTTGATACCGGTTATAGGTTTAACAGAGTATCACGACCTTTCAAAAACGTTTATTTCTATCTACACTTTAATTCCTTGGGATATTGTTGGGGATAATAGTGAATGGTTTTAGTGTATTGACCATCACTGAAAGCGAGTTCCAATGGATAAATTTATATGACTGTCTCTAGAAAGCCTTGATAATTCAGTTTTATAATAATAGTGCAAAACGCTACATTTTTAATGTTGTAATTTAGGTGCTAGCCAGAGAGCGTATGAAGTTAAGATCAAGGATGTTTGTAATAGTAGGCTTAGAATATTCTGAATTGACCTCACGAAAACCTTGAGGCTTCGTGAAATATGTAGAATAAGGATTAGATATAAATATCGGTGAGACAGTCAATAAAACAATTACACTTGAAGAGTGAATAAGTGAGACAAAGACAGGTTTAAGAAGATAGAGAGTTGTTTTCTAGCAGGTAGACTAAATCATTCATTTTGTTTTCGTAATGTATTTGAATTTGTGTTAGCTATAGCGCATATTGAGTTATTTTATACAAGTAAGTTAATTTTTACGTCAGCATGGTGTAGTAAGTGATCTAAAAGTTATCACAGTGCTCAAGTGTGTTAAAACGTGAAGGTAGAAAAATAATTTATTGTCATTTAGCGGACAAGACTTTGAATAATTTTCATCAGGTAATTTAAAAGAATCCGTTGATAAAAGAACAATGTGACAACAATGTCATATATCCGCAAGTGCGAATGATGTGCAAAGCTTTAGTGTAGTCTTTCCTAATAGGGTTTGTAACGTACAAAAATTTTAGTCCTAATAAATACAAATATGCAATCGGGCCGAAGCTTCTTCCTATCTGATTTGTCTTTATCTGTTAGAAAACTTGCTGGCCAAAATTCACAAATATATTATCCAGTAAAATAAAAAATAAAGGATCTGCAAAAATTCATTTGATGTAAAACAGTGGTACATTTTTGTGAGTGGCATTGTTATACAAAGTTCTGTGTCTACCGACGCAGAGTAGTAGATTATCCAAATTGTTTAATGGCTTTAAAATTGTCAATGAAAGAAATTTAAATTTTATTAATGTGAAAACTAGTGTAAAGGTTACTGAAATCAAACGTTTCTACTGTTTTAACCTCATCTCCCTTATTTTCTGTTTACATTCAATGGGGGCCCGGCATGGCCAGGTGGTTAGGGCGCTCGACTCACAATCTGCGGATTCGAATCTCCGTCACATCAAATATGCTCGCCCTTTCAGCCGTGGGGGCGTTATAATGTGACGGTCAATCCCACTATTCGTTGGTAAAAGAGTAGCCCAAGAGTTGGCGGTGGGTGGTGATGACTAGCTGCCGTCCCTCTAGTCTTACACTGCAAAATTAGGGACGGCTAGCGCAGATAGCCCTCGTGTAGCTTTGCGCGAAATTCAAAACAAATGACAAAATACATTCAATGGAATTTCCGATGATAATGGATGGGTTAAAACCAGCTCCCTCTCTGATAATATTACAGTATTTAAATGTTTTTAATGCATTTCAGATCATCACCTGTCAGGCAGGATAATTCCTTAGTGGTAGCATTTTCCGCCCCCACAATAAACCTGTATTTTATGTAATTTGGGAATCGAAATAATTTAGGTATAACATTTTTGAATTAAACCGTATATACACCAACATTTGATAGAAATGAAATGTGTTTATTTAAGATATTTTCTTTACCGGTTTTAACGTGTTTATTTATAAACCTTGTTACCCGAAGATTTTAATTATTTGAATTAAATCCTATAAATGTAAATAAAATCATGACCTATATCTCCAGAATGTAACTTTATTAGCTTAATATTTCGCTATTACAGCTTCTTCAGGAACTATCGATATACTATAAGTTCACTAATCCA
>NW_013676000.1:16969-19165 GCF_000517525.1 Limulus polyphemus
AATATTTCGCTATTACAGCTTCTTCAGGAACTATCGATATACTATAAGTTCACTAATCCAATTAATTTGTAGGATATCGATAGCTCCTGACGAAGCTGTAATAGCGAAATATTAAGCTAATAAAGTTACATTCTGGAGATATAGGTCGTGATTTTATTTACATTTATAGAAATGTCTCGTAATAAACTCCAGTTTGTGTTACACAAAATTAAGAAATTAAATTCTAGTTTTTTACATGAAGTTGTAATATAAAACTTGTTTGCAAATGTACAATTGTAACTGTTTTAAGTATGACGTATCTACTATGTAAATAATCTAAATATCTAATAACTTTTTTCTTATCCGTGATATGTTCATTGTTGTTAATAGTGAATTTCAAATACGCTACTGCGTTTATTGATTATGTTTTTAACTTTATTTACCAGGATCTAAATCGGATTACTTATAAACTATTTTCCTTAACTCCATTTTTATGAGACTTTACTGGGTGATATATTAATTTCTTCTTTTGGTGCGTTTCCAACCAATTTGTGGATGTGCTCAGAAATTTGAACCTTTACTTATTAGTATTCGTAATTCTTCTTTAGTCATGACATAAAGGTAACAGGTGAGCTCGTTGTCGATGAGAGAATATATGTAAGGTTATGAATTACATTCGTAATTAGAGGATGAAGTGTTGTGTTATACTGTGTTATAATTAAAGATGTTACTTCCAAAAGACCCTTTGTAAAAATAGCTAATAGTTGGATATTCAATTTGGAAGAATTTGGCAATAAATGTGGTAAAGAAGTGTCCCTGACTACCTATTCTAATCTAATTAGTTATATACTTTGGTTAATAATTTGAACTATGGTATAGAGTAAACCCAATCCCTATGTTTCTTAGCTGTTGTTGTTTTACTTTTAGGCTTAGCTAGTGTGCATTGATCATCAGACTTAATGTATTTATGATTGATCGAACAAAGATAAGTTTAATAATCGATAGCCCTTGCAAAGTAACGTAGAAACCTGTGAGACATTTTGTTTGATAAACTTCTAAGAGGGGAATAAACTATCCTGTGCTTTACTTTAACCCTGTTTGTTTTGTGTTCGCACCCATGAATACAAGTAGCCGACGTGTACGCGATTGGTAGAAATACGGATTCTATAAAAGTTGGCAGCTTCGAGAAACACTACCTACAATTTTAACTCGATCTTGAAACTAATAGAAGTAAATTGTAACCAGTGTTTTCATCCAATAGTCCTCTTTTCCACAAGTTTGGCGCTTAAACAATATTCACGTCGTATGAATTCTATGGTTTGTATGTGGAAATCTTCAAAGGTATGTCCTGGAGAGTTGAAGCGTTGATAGAGGAAACTTTACATACATTATTTGAAAAACTGAAATAAAATAAGCTTTGTAAAGAGGCGAAAAAAGGGTGTTATTCATTTTATTTCATATTTTAATTTTTTTATTTTGCTCTACAATGATGAGTTCGCTGCTTTAGCCCCCACCCCCCACCCCCACCCCAGTGGCTCATAATGTATCTTTGTGCTTAACTGTACATTATTGTTAGGGTAGAAAAAATAACAAATAAAATATAAAGTTTTACACTAAAAATATTTTGATTTTCCTTCAGAAGGCGCTAAAGGTTGAAGGTGAGAAATGTCAGAACTGTAAGTTGAAAAGTGATTTGATTTTTAACATGAAAACCACCCCTCACTCAAGCAAACTCAGTAAAGGCTTTGTAATATCAAAGATAAATCTGTAGAAGAATTAGTTTATTAAAATATGAGATTTTTCGTGTACGATTTGTAATGTTCAGTAAAAGATCACCAGATTTCTTGAAGATACGCATAGTAAATTCAGAATTATAGTAAACATTATTATTGTTACGTCTCTCCTCGTTTGTTAATTTCCGGTATAAATTCTTTCGGAGGAACTTCAGCGATACAAGTCCTTTCTTATTAAAACCAGTTTATTCTTTCTTGATACAACTTTTTGTAATACACAGAATTTCCACAGTCACTTTAAACTTAACAACCTTTATGACACACGCTATAAATCACAGTGATTCACACACTTACTTACGGTGCCTACTGTTCGCTTGACTCAATTATTTATCTCTTCAATCTATCTATCGCTGGCTTTATTTGCCGGGTTTATATACTAAAAAAGAGGGTGCCTGGCAAACACTCGGACATTTGCTGGGTTCCT
>NW_013676001.1:0-5320 GCF_000517525.1 Limulus polyphemus
TCGCGTTTGTTGGGAGGCGTGACAATGAATTCTTAGTGTCTGGTATGGCTTGTGGGTTAGAGAAGTATACGTTTGTCTAAAATATTTAACAGATTAAAATATTTAATATGTTACTCTTTCAATTGTATGTGGCAAAAATACACGATAAATATTCATTTACAAAAATAACTTTTAACACTAAAATCCGGAGTTCGATTCCACACTGGGGAAACAGAGCGCGGGTAGTCCATTTTATAGCTTTGGATTATTCAACTGATGAACCGGGTTCGAATCTACTTTTCGTCAGTTTGGCACAACAGTTTTGACCGTAAACCCATAAGTAACTCACGAGGTTCGACCAGCTTAGGAAACTTATTTTAGTCCTAAATCCGTATACAGAGCAAAACAATCTGTATAATAAAATACAATGAAATCCATTAAAGCTAGATATATTAAACCTTCTAACTATAACGGTTAACGAAAGTAATATTAAAGAAAGCATAAAGTAAATCTTTCTTAGTGAACAGATAAATCTCATGTGAGCAATTATAAAATACGAGTATTTTAATAGACTTTCTGTGGCAGGAAACCTGTCAGTTCTTATTTTGCAAGTAAAGCTGTAGTTTCTTATTTTAAAAACAAAATTCTAAATTTCCGAACTTAACTTATCTTTATGAATATTTTGCGTCACAAGGTGCTGTTACATATCCCTCTCAAGAGCGGTTAATGTTCGGTAACATAACACTACCTACCAAACCACAAGTAATGTCAAAGTGTAGTTGTTATACATACCGTTCCATTGCAACTTTATATCGACTCTGGTTGTCCAGTGACTGGTCGATTTTCATATTCAAAATCGTTTCAGTATCACGTACTTAACTTTCTGTATTAGTTAAGAAGCTAATGTTAACCAAAATAGAATGGTTACTGGTCAAGTTTGTACAATGTAAAAAGTGTGATAGTTAACCGTGAATGATTTCATATTTTTCATCATGTCCTAAGAGCAAAAAAAAGGGGGTTATATAATAAAAACAGGTGATAAGCCTTTCAGTGTTAAAAAGTAGCTAGGCTGAATCTAATTTTCTGTAACTCGTGGCTGCATTCTGTGTGTAATTCCCATTCTTGTGCGGCTGGAATACTATAATACAAGACAGGACAGTCAGACATTATATAGAAATCACGGAATCTCATGTACAGCAGGATGTACTTTCTCAATTTCTAACATAGCGTTTGTTCAAAAAAACCTTCATTTCATGGGCAGTTTTACTATCTAAACCTTAACATCTAAATAACGCTTCGCGAACCTTCATTTAGATGTGATTTCTTTCATTTGATTATATTTCCATCCGTACGTTACAGCACCGATTAAACTTGGGGAATGAACACAAATTACACTTTCCAGGGGGCCCGGTATGGCCAGGTGGTTAAGGCACTCGACTCGCAATCCCCGTCACATGCTCCCCTTTCAGCCGTGGGGGCGTTATAATGTGACGGTCAATCCAACTATTCGTTCGTAAAAAGAGTAGCTCAAGAGTTGGAGAGGGTGGTGATGACTAGCTGCCTTCCCTCTAGTCTTACACTGCTAAATTAGTGACGGCTAGCGCAGATAGCCCTCCTGTAGCTTTGCGAAAAATTCAAAAACAAACAAACAATACACTTTCGTTATGTTCACTACTAATCCTAAATGCCATAAAACTTTCAGTTGCCATGAGTTGAGGAGCCAGTTGCCATGACCATGAATAGCCACAAATCCCTTCGTTTACTTTTTATTACCTCCAATTTCAGAAACTTTACGAAGTAAGAGAAGCGAGTATTGAGTTGTATGAGATGTAGACATTGTTTTCGTTAAGATCTAATTGTGGTAGAAATGAATACAGTATACTGACGTTCTTAATTTTATCTCTTCAAAATTTGAATTAGCTTGAATCTGAGTTCAATGGCCACAGCTCATTAACATGTCCAAACATGTTCCTGATTATTTCAGGCGAAACAAATCGATTTCCATCCTTATTCCATATTAGTATTTCTCGAAAAACTAGACCGAAAAAGTCAACGTTTTCTTCGTTACTGTTTCCGCCAAGCCTTTTGACAATGAAATTGAAGTATGAATAATAGCCCAACACATGCGCTTTAGCTTCACGTGCAGGACTCCAAACGTTACGATGAAGATAATCTTACGAATCTATTCCGGTTTTATAGAAAACCAAAAAATAAAATAAAATCTAGGTCATCACGCATCATTCTGTAAGTCGTGGTGGCAGCAATAATCTGGTACTTATGTTTTACTGGAAGACATGTAACTAAGTGTTATAAAATATAGCACAATATTCATTTTTAGCCGCGGCATAATGGCTCATAGAACGGCTCTGAGTTTTTATTTCTTTGTTTTTTTGAGATACAAACTTTTAACTCATAGCTCAGTCATCTCTTGGCCGATTTAAGATCCCATTCGATTGATGTATTTGATCATACCCAAGATCTCATAGATTAATTTACTCTAATCCTGCCTAAAAGAATTTCAATTTGAGGGAAGACTGGTAAAGATCCTGATGAGTAATAAAATTGAATCGGGGTATACGTGCGCCCCACGTTTGGTATTGCTAGCACATAAAAAATATAGTTAATAAAAAGAAAAAATAGGTCTCATGGATCAGTTTACTCTAATCCAGCCTAAAAGAATTTCAAGTGCCGCGGCTATTGAGAATTCTCTCTTGTTATACATATTAAGTAAGCTCTCAGGGTTTTGTAAGAACTCTCCAACTGAATATTCAAGAAGTCATTTGTCGTTATATTCTTAACAGTCTTGGTGATTTACGAAATAATAAAAATTTAACTTAACAAGGAGCACGTTTTTAATACTTAACTTTAAAGTGTAGTGAATTTGTGGGACGTAATGAATTTTTTTTTTTTTTTACTGTATTCGCCTTAAACTTGAATGACCGTTTGTTTTTTCATTTATTATGTTTTAGATAAAATTTAATTCGAACCGCTTTTAAATATTTAAAGTTGTTCGTATCTCTTGGACTTAAACTTCATTTGTGGCCTCCTTTTTTTTACGTTATATTTTATGTCGGCGTAGTTTGGTCCCTAAATAAGAACTGGCGAACCATATTCACACCTTAAACTCGTGTTTAGGTTCTAGTTTTTAGGTGAGTACTCTGTACATACCGCTGTGCCATTAGTTTCATGAATGGAAACATATCAAATAAATAAGAACTGGCGAACCATATTCACACCTTAAACTCGTGTTTAGGTTCTAGTTTTTGTTTCATCTGTCATCCATATGAATTGTACTCGTGTTTAGGTTCTAGTTTTTGTTTCATCTGTCATCCATATGAATTGTATTTACTCTTGTAGGGATAAAAGGCATCAGTATTTAATAACCAGGTGTCAAGAAAGCCTGTCCTTGAAGTTGTAATTTAAATCCCCCTTCCAATGATATCATTTTTTTCCTGAGAATGAATTGTATTCTGAATAGTTTATCGAATATTATCTTCTTATGTATTATGTTGCCACACCTCAGATTTTCTGAAATGTTTACTTCGAGATTATTTTATCTCTGTATTTATTTATTTATTTCACATTTCTGTAGTTCTTCCTTGATAAAAATTGAAAACTCCAAAATAAAATAATATATATGTATATATATATATAAGAAAACATTCTTATGGAATCAGGTTTTTACTCTCGCTAATCCTGTGAAAGCGAAGTTATCAAAGTGGATCTTTGTTTGGGGTTATCTTTTATGACGTCAAAATATTTCAAAGCCATCCCTTCAGGTAACATAATCCGCTTTACTTCGATAAATACTCTTGTGTTACAGTAGGCCGCCTAATCTGATGACAGTAGAAGCAACCATGTCGAAACGTTGTTCTTAAACTGTTCTTGACTTTCGAGGCTGTCCGTTAAGAAGTACATTAAACAGATTAAAAGGTACTCGTCTAACTTTTAAGATAAAATTTAAGATCCCTGAAATGATTTTGACTAAATGTGGATACAAGCCATGTAGTAGCGCTTTGGAAAAAACGGTTCAATACAGTAAATAAGAGGACCTTTTCTCTAGTACTTTGGAAAAAACGGTTCAATACAGTAAATAAGAGGACCTTTTCTCTAGTACTTTGGAAAAAACGGTTCAATACAGTAAATAAGAGGACCTTTTCTCTAGTACTTTGGAAAAAACGGTTCAATACAGTAAATAAGAGGACCTTTTCTCTAGTACTTTGGAAAAAACGGTTCAATACAGTAAATAAGAGGACCTTTTCTCTAGTACTTTGGAAAAAACGGTTCAATACAGTAAATAAGAGAACTTTTTCTCTAGCGCTTTTCAACTATCTTTTTAAGTTTAAAGCAAGGTTACGACAGTAAACATCTTTAAAACCACCAGTGTCATCAGTGTAGTTTAACATTATAGGCTATAGTTTTCTGGCGAATTGGTTTTGTAATATTAAGTCACTTCTAGTCACTTGCATGCTATTTTTAGTCATTTCAGTTATAGATAGCATACGTTTCATCCAAAGTTCTTAATAATTAATATAACAACATTGTTATGTGATTGTTTTAGGGAATCCGAAAGAAAGAGGCTATTCAAGTTTATTAATTAGCAACACTGTTCACGTTTATGAAATAACTCATCTGTTCACTAAACAACGCAACTGTTCACGTTTACTAAACAACGCGTTTGTCCATGTTTACTGAACAACACATCTGTCCATGTTTACTGAACAACGCGTTTGTCCATGTTTACTAAACAACGCAACTGTTCATGTTTACTAAACAACATATCTGTCCATGTTTACTGAACAACACATCTGTCCATGTTTACTGAACAACGCGTTTGTCCATGTTTACTAAACAACGCAACTGTTCATGTTTACTAAACAACAGATCTGTCCATGTTTACTAAACAACGCAATTGTTCATGTTTACTAAACAACGCAACTGTTCACGTTTACTAAACAACACATCTGTCCATGTTTACTGAACAACGCGTTTGTCCATGTTTACTAAACAACGCAACTGTTCATGTTTACTAAACAACAGATCTGTCCATGTTTATTAAACAACGCAATTGTTCATGTTTACTAAACAACGCAACTGTTCACGTTTACTAAACAACACATCTGTCCATGTTTACTGAACAACGCGTTTGTCCATGTTTACTAAACAACGCAACTGTTCATGTTTACTAAACAACAGATCTGTCCATGTTTATTAAACAACGCAATTGTTCATGTTTACTAAACAACGCAACTGTTCACGTTTACTAAACAACACATCTGTCCATGTTTACTGAACAACGCGTTTGTCCATGTTTACTAAACAACGCAACTGTTCATGTTTA
>NW_013676001.1:5917-7943 GCF_000517525.1 Limulus polyphemus
GTGATTCAATATGGCGTCTCTTTGACTAGCCAATAATCTGATTCTCTTGACTATTTACTAACGTGGAATAACGTGATTCAATATGGCGTCTCTTTGACTAGCCAATAATCTGATTCTCTTGACTATTTACTAACGTGGAATAACGTGATTCAATATGGCGTCTCTTTTACTAGTCAATTAACTGATTCATCGTGACTATTGTCTAATGTGGAATAACGTGTTTCAACATAGCGTTTCTTTAGCTAGTCAATCAATTGATTCGTCGAGACTATTGTCTAACGTGGTATAACGTGATTTAACATGGCGTCTCTTTAACTCGTCAATCAATTCATTCATCGCGATTATTGTCTAACGTGCAGGACCGTGATTCAACATGGCGTCTCTTTAACTTGCCAATAAACTGATGCACTTAACTATTGTCTAACGTGTAATAAGTAATTAAATATGTTGTTTCTTTAACTAGTCAATTATTTGGTTCATCGTGACTATTGCCTAACGTGCAATAACGTCATTCAACATGACGTATCTTTAACTAGACAATAAACTGATTCATCCTGACTATTGTCTAATGTGGAATATCGTGATTCAACATGGCGTCTCTTTTACTAGTCAATTAACTGATTAATCGTGACTATTGTTTAACGTGGAATAACGTGATTCAACATGACATCTTTTTAAGTGTTCAATATGCTAATTCATTGTTACTATTATCTAATGTAATTCAATACGACATATCTTTAACTAGTCAATCAATTGATTCATCGTGATTTTTTTCTAACATGGAATAACATGATTCAACATAGCGTCTCTTTAACTAGCTAATGAATTGATTCATCGTGACTATTGTCTGACGTGCAATACCGTGATATAACATGGCATCTCTTTAAATGGCCAATTTATTGATTCAACGTTACTATTGTCCAACGTAATTCAATACGGCATATCATTAACTAGTCAATCAATTGATTCATCGTGACTATTGTCTAACGTGGAATATCGTGATTCAATATGATATCTCTTTAACTAGTCAATTAACTGTTTCATTGTGACTATTGTCTAATGTGGAATAACGTGATTCAACATGGCGTCTTTTTAACTAGTCAATTAACTGATTCATCGTGACTCTTGTCTAATGTGGAATAATGTTATTCAATATGGCGTCTCTTTAACTAGCCAATAAACTGATTTGTTGTTACTATTGTTAAACGTAATTCAACATGGCATCTTTTTAACTGGCCAATAAACTGATTCATAGTAACTATTGTCTAACGTGGAATAACGTGATTCAACATGGCTTTTCTTATTAACAAATGAATAAACTTGTTCATCGTGACTATTGTCTAACGTGGAATATCGTGATTCAATATGATATCTCTTTAACTAGTCAATTAACTGTTTCATCGTGACTATTACCTAACGAGGAATATCGTGATTCAATATGATATCTCTTTAACTAGTCAATTAACTGTTTCATCGTGACTATTACCTAACGTGGAATAAAATCATTCAACATAGCGTCTTTTTAACTAGTCAATTAACTGATTCATCGTGACTCTTGTCTAATGTGGAATAATGTTATTCAATATGGCGTCTCTTTAACTAGCCAATAAACTGATTCGTTGTTACTATTGTTAAACGTAATTCAACATGGCATCTTTTTAACTGGCGAATAAACTGATTCATAGTAACTATTGTCTAACGTGGAATAACGTGATTCAACATGGCTTTTCTTATTAACAAATGAATAAACATGTTCATCGTGACTCTTGTCTAAATGGAATAACGTGATTCAACATGGCGTCTTTTTAACTAACTAATAAACCGATTCATCGTTGCTATTGTCTAACGTGGAATAACGTGATTCAACATGGCTTTTCTTTAACTAACTAATAAACCGATTCATCGTTGCTATTGTCTAACGTGGAATAACGTGATTCAACATGGCGTCTTTTTAACTAACTAATAAACCGATTCATCGTTGCTATTGTCTAACGTGGAATAACGTGATTCAACATGGCGTCTTTTT
>NW_013676001.1:8590-18483 GCF_000517525.1 Limulus polyphemus
ACAACGCGTTTGTCCATGTTTACTAAACAACGCAATTGTTCATGTTTACTGAACAACACATCTGTCCATGTTTACTGAACAACGCGTTTGTCCATGTTTACTAAACAACGCAATTGTTCATGTTTACTGAACAACACATCTGTCCATGTTTACTGAACAACGCGTTTGTCCATGTTTACTAAATAACGCAACTGTTCATGTTTACTAAACAACGCAACTGTTCACGTTTACTAAACAACGCATTTGTCCCTGTTTATTAAACAATGCAACTGTCCACGTTTACTAAATAACTCAACTGTCCATGTTTACTAAACATCGCAACTGTCCTTGTTTACTAAACAACACAACTGTCCCTGTTTACTAAACAACGTATCTGTTTATGTTTACTAAACAACGTATCTGCTTATGTTTACTAAACAGCGAAACTCTGCAGCACACGGAACCGAATAACGTTTGATAAAGATATAAAAGATTTTAGAAACATTTTGTGATTTTCTATATTACGCTTGCGATAACAGATATTCTGATACACGAGATCGACAGCGCGTGTCTGGTGTTCGAATAAAAATAGGAAACGTTTTGCAGCCAGTGAAATGCACGTGATCCGTTTTCCTGAGTTAATCAAGAGCAGAGACTCGCATAGCCATCCACCACCCCCCTCCCACCTCCCATCCCATCACTCGAGGGATAAATGTCGTCTTGTTTATACTTGAAAGCTTTATACGTATATCTAGGGGTGCTGTGGCGTGATTAAATGACGTCCTACAAAATAATTTATTTGTGATGCAGCCTTTCAAAAGGTTCTTTTTTTTTAAAGGTATCCACCATAAGAAATTTCTGTTTCCGTTTTTGCTTTACGATTTTCACCATGCCCCATTTTGTCCTGAAAAGAAATTATAAACTACCAGGTAGACAATATTTCTTTACATCGAGGACACAAAAGAAAGATTTAGAACCGAAGATTGTCTGGTTCTTTATTACGCTTTACTACCTTTAAAATCCCTCCCACTGACTCTTCAGAAAATAAGCTGAAGATATAATCTTTTTAAACGATTCGCGTGAATAGCGATTTATCGTTGATTTTAACACTTAATCCTCAACCACTAAGATATCCAGAAAAATCTATGCGCATTAATTTTAAGTGCTCTAAAACGTTAATCAAAAACTTAACGAAAGTTTTCAATGATTGTATTACTTCTCCAACATTCAAATCAGCATAATGTTAATCACACTGGATCAGTGAACGCACGCGGATACAAGTATACCTTACGCTTCTTTGTCCTGGACATTAATTAAGACAATTTGCTTTCGTTTAAACGCGAAGTTAAAACGGTAAGAAGATCGGTTTTGTGTCGTTGTTGTTTCCTGCGTTTGATAGCTCGTGAGGACGTTCGATACTGTTTCCCGCCACTCCGTGACAGGCGCCAAATCTGTATTCGCATAGGATTTTCTATTTCATTATTCGTTTTAGAAATGCTATTCTTCCTAAACATAATTATGATAGGAACGTACCTCAAATTAAATAGTGTCGTGTGCAAAAATAAAAACACAACGGAACATTTCATAATCTAGACTATTTTTATTTTATAGAGATATCGTAGTTTCCCCAATCACACACTTCTTTATGATAAAATATTAAGATTACCGAAAGCACTGAAGCAGTGGAGTTTATATCATAACCAAATGAATATCGTTTTTTTTTTCCTTTCTTCACTTTTCTTTTTTTTTCTTCACTTTTCCAATGCTCATTTAAGCAAATTGTTATGAGCTAATTTCAGGTTTAATTCAGGCAAAAATGCTTAGAATAATCCTCGCATATAAACAAGTTGTAACAAAAACCAACAAAAGATATCAGAATAATCCTCACATATAAACAAGTTGTAACGAAAACCAACAAAAGATATCATATTAATCTTCAGATATAAACAAATTGTAACAAAAACCAACAAAAGATATCAGAATAATCCTCACATATAAACAAGTTGTAACGAAAACCAACAAATGATATCATATTAATCCTCACATATAAACAAGTTGTAACGAAAACCAACAAAAGATATCATATTAATCTTCACATATAAACAAATTGTAACGAAAACCAACAAATGATATTAGAATAATCCTCACATATAAACAAGTTGTAACGAAAACCAACAAAAAATATCAGAATAATCCTCACATATAAACAAGTTGTAACGAAAACCAACAAAAGATTTCATATTAATCTTCACATATAAACAAGTTGTAACGAAAACCAACAAAAGATTTCATATTAATCTTCACATATAAACAAGTTGTAACGAAAACCAACAAATGATATTAGAATAATCCTCACATATAAACAAGTTGTAACGAAAACCAACAAAAGATATCAGAATAATCCTCATATATAAACAAGTTGTAACGAAAACCAACAAATGATATTAGAATAATCCTCACATATAAACAAGTTGTAACGAAAACCAACAAAAAATAACAGAATAATCCTCACATATAAACAAGTTGTAACGAAAACCAACAAAAGATTTCATATTAATCTTCACATATAAACAAGTTGTAACGAAAACCAACAAAAGATATCATATTAATCTTCACATATAAACAAGTTGTAACGAAAACCAACAAAAGATATCAGAATAATCCTCACATATAAACAAGTTGTAACAAAACCAACTGGAAACTCATCTGCTTGTATTATTTAATTAAAGTTAAATAATATATTTCTTTCATTTCTCAGCTGAATTATCCCATTTCTATAACTTACTATTAATATAAATAATCAAATTCCGACAGATAATTATATATATATTCCTTTCATGGTGATCCATCTCCTCTTCGTTAAGTACTTGTCCTTCCATCATGAAAAGATGTCGTAGTTCCGAGATTAATGTTGTCTGACCAGAAGCCATAGGGGGCGTCCTTGTGAATTACCTTGTACAGCAAGATCTACACGAAGATCTGTCGAACCGTTAATACAATTTAACGAGCCGCACTACAGCTGCTTTTGACCGCAAAATTTCTAATGCTTGACCGTCAACTCCATGATGCGGAGCCGCTGTGAAGGACATTGTATCTGACAAATAACGTTTTTTTTTTGTTGTTGTTGTTTTCTTTCTTCGAAGATTCCCACCGAGATGGAAAACTTTGATATGCTACTGAATTAACGGCGATATATGTAGAATTAAAACTCATCACTCACGGATTATAAATGATCCATTAATTTTGATAAATATCAAGGAAGTATTGTAAACATGTTTCTCTCACGTGGGCTTTTGTAATGAGAATTACATCAAACGTTTTGCCCTTTAAATAACAATGTATTTTCACCATTTCCGTGTGAATAAACTTAAGCTAGTAATTACACGCATGCGTAGCTTCCACTAACACAATACAGATGGGGTGAGTCCCCATTTAAAATACAAATTTCAAAGAATAAATAAAGTTATTGAATAAAAAAATAATATTTTCACCACATATAAAAATATTTCGAATAACTATATCATAACTCGAAAACTAGATATGATCAGTAAATCTCAACATGATTTTTAAGAATCAGTATCATCAAATTACTCATAAACAGTTGCATATTTTCTATTAGCAGATATTTTTTTTTGTTGATCTTGTTGCCCGGTGTAATATTAATTCACCTTGCGTGGCAGTAAAGCGATGAAGTGTGACGAGTGTGTGTATAACGAATCGGTAAACAGGATACACCGTGACAGTTGTATAACATCGTATAACGCATTTGAACATGACGTTTCTTAATCTAGTCTATTACCTAACGTGAAATAACGTGATTCAACATGGCGTCTCTTTAACAACCAACAAGTTGATTCATCGTTACTATTGTTAAACGAGATTCAACATGGTACATCCTTAACTAGTCCATCAACTGATTTATCGTGACTATTGTCTAACGTGGAATAACGTGACACAACATGGCACATCGTTAACTAGTCAATCAATTGATTTATCGTGACTATTTTCTAACGTGTAATAAGGTGATTCAACATGGCGTCTCTTTAACTAGTCAGTCAATTGAGTCATCGTGACTATTTTCTAACGTGTAATAAGGTGATTCAACATGGCGTCTCTTTAACTAGTCAGTCAATTGAGTCATCGTAACTATTGTCTAGCGTGGAATAACGTGCTTCAATACGGCATATCTCTAACTAGTCAATCAATATGTTGTCTCATTAACTAGACAATAAACTGATTCATCGTGACTATTGTCTCATGTGGAATAACATGATTCAACATGGCGTCTCTTTAACTAGTCAATCAATTGATTCATCGTGACTATTGTCTAGCGTGGAATAACGTGATTCAATATGGCGTCTCCTTAACTAGCAAATAAAATGGTTCATCGTGACTCATGTCTAACGTGGAATAACGTGATTAAATATGACGTATCTTCAAATGGCCAATATGCTGATTCATGTTACTGTTGTCTAACGTGGAATAACATGATTCAACATGGCGTCTCTTTGTCTAACCAATAAACTGAATTCTTGTTTATTGTCTAACATGGAATAACGTGATTCAATATGTTGTCTCTTTAACTAGCCAATAAACTGATTCATCGTGACTATTGTCTAATGTGGAATAACGTGCTTCAACATGGCGTCTCTTATCTAGCCAATAAAGTGATTCTCTTGACTATTGTTTAACGAGGAATAACGTGATTCAACATGGCGTCTTTTTAACTAGTCAATTAACTGATTCATCGTGACTATTTTCTCATGTGTAATAACGTTATTCAACAAAACGTTTTTTTAACTAGTCAATCAATTGATTCATTGAGACTATCGTCTAACGTGGAATAACGTGATTTAACATGGAGTCTCCTTAATTAGCCAATAAACTTCTTCATTGTTACCCGAAACCACAGCCAAAGGAACTGGCTTTGAAAAATCAAGTCAATTAATTGGTTCATCGTGACTGTTGCCTAACGTAAAATAAGGTCATTTAACATGGCGTCTCTTTTACTCGCCAATAAATTGGTTCATCGCGATTATTGACTAACGTGGAATATCGTGATTCAACGTGGCGTCTCATTAACTAGTCAGTCAATTGATTTATCGTGACTATTGTGTAATGTGTAATAATTAATTAAATATGATGTCTCTTTAACTAGTCAATTAACTGATTAATCGTGACTATTGTCTGACGTGGAATAACATGATTCAACATAGCGTCTCCATAACTAGTCAATCAATTGATTTATCGTGATTATTGTCTAACGTAGAATGATTCAACATGGCGTCCCTTTAACTAGTCAATCAATTGATTCATCGTGACTGTTGTCTAATGTGTAATAGTTAATTAAATATGTTGTCTCTTTAACTAATCAATTAATTGGTTCATCGTGACTGTTGCCTAACGTACAATAAGGTCATTCAACATGGCGTCTCTTTTACTCGCCAATAAATTGGTTCATCGTGAATCTTGTCTAACGTGGACTAACGTGATTTAACATGGCGCCTCTTTAACTAGTCAATCAATTCATTCATCGTGACTATTGTCTAAATTGGAATAGCATGATTCAACATGGCGTCTCTTTTACTAGTCCAGCAATTGATTCATCGTGACTATTTTCTAACGTGTAATACCGTGATTCAACATGGCGTCTCTTTTACTAGCCAATAAACTGATTCTCTTGACTATTTACTAACGTGGAATAACGTGATTCAATATGGCGTCTCTTTTACTAGTCAATTAACTGATTCATCGTGACCATTGTCTAATGTCGAATAACGTGATTCAATATGGCGTCTCTTTTACTAGTCAATCAATTGATTTATCGTGACTATTGTGTAATGTGTAATAATTAATTAAATATGATGTCTCTTTAACTAGTCAATTAACTGATTCATCGTGACTATTGTCTAACGTGGAATAACGTGATTCAATATGGCGTCTCTTTGACTAGCCATTAATCTGATTCTTTTGACTATTTACTAACGTGGAATAACGTGATTTAACATGGCGTCTCTTTAACTCGTCAATCAATTCATTCATCGCGATTATTGTCTAACGTGCAGGACCGTGATTCAACATGGCGTCTCCTTAACTAGCCAATAAACAGATTCTCTTGACTACTTATTAACGTGGAATAACGTGATTCAACATGGCGTCTTTTTAACTAACTAATAAACCGATTCATCGTTGCTATTGTCTAACGTGATTCAACATTGCAATTATTTAACTAGTGAATCAACTGATTCATCGTGACTATTTTCTATTGTGGTCTAAACTCTGTGTTTTGCACTTTGCAGATAAATTCCTCAAATTGTTGCGTAGTCCGCCAGGATAAAAAAAAATCAGGTGCAGAATAAATCAAATGGGCTGAGGATCAAAATAGATTCGAAATGTATGCTTTACGTTGAATGCAACATACTTAATATAATTCACGCATCAGAAATTATATCGAATGTCATTAATTAAAAATTACAAATTGTATGATGACGCATTTAGGCTATACTTTAAGATCGTTATCAAGGAAAGTATTGAAGTTGAAGGAAACGCATCGAGACTCAAACAAACTCAATTACTTTGGATTATGTAAAATTAGTCATCTATAGTAAATTTTTATGTAATAACACAGCGTCAGTACAGCTTTCACATTATTTAAACGTACGAGTCAACCATGCAAATTCTGTGTTTAGTGCCCTGTATTTAATAAGTGCCCTAGATAAAATGGACAGTGATGAAGAACAATACGATCAATAAGCATTATCTTGACGACTAAACAAGCTACAGTCGTTATCACTGTGTCAAGAACACAATGGCGGGAGATTTATCATAAGACTTGGCATTTTCTGTTAACGTTGTAGTTAACACGATCTCGGTCTCGCTGGCTGGAGTTGTAAGGCTAAATAACAACAACAAAAAAAAAAACAAGCAAAATAACAGAAGTTTACTATTAAACGAAATGGTCCATATTTCCATTTTGTTAAGTATAATTCTGTTCCTTCAACTTGAAAAAATGTCTAAACAAGTTTTTGTGGAATGTTAACGTCTTTATCCAACAAAGAACTTCTGACACTGGTGCCTATTCCATTTTCAACAGCTTATTGATTTGTCTATTGTTGTTTTTGCCTTTATTATACTTCAGTTACACGCTAGATTACCTACGTTCTATCCACGACGAGAAATCGAACCCCGGATTTTAGGTTGTAAGGCCGTAAACATACCACTGAAGGACTATTGACAAGTTATCTCCTGATATTTTTGTATTTCAATAATTTCTTATAAACAGATATGCACTTGAAAAGCGACAAAAAAATAGGAAAATGGTCAGAGAATGAGTACTTTGTACAAAATTAAAACAAACGAAAAACCCCCAACGCAAAGACACGCCTTGTAAAGAACGGTCTTCATAAATGATTTGCCTTCAAATTAATGTTATTTTTTAACCCCCCTCAGTAAACGCCTTGGTAAAACATGTATGCTCCTGTCGGTATTTGTACAACATTTTTTCCTCATTGTTCACTAGATTTATCGTTCTATTTGTTGCTTATCTTTGTTTGTTTAAAATTTTGCGTAAAACTATACAAGTGTTATCTACGCCTATCCATCCCTAATGTTGATCTTATAGTCTAGAGGGTTCGTACTTTGTTGAATTTCGTGCTTACCTACTAGAGGGCTATCTGCGCTAGCCGTTCTTAATTTTCAAGTGATAGATAAAGAGATGAGGCACCTTGTCAACACCACCAGACGCCAACTTGTGGGGTACTCTAATCGAATAGTAGGGTGTGAACGTCACGGATCCATAGTCCGGCCGCGTTCAGCCGAGGCTTAAGGAACAGGCACGAAGAGAATTTGTAAGTAAGATTAGAAGGACGACAGCTAGTCAACATTACCCATCTTCAACTCTTCGGTTACTTTTGTTTGACCGCCACTATAATACGCACCGGCCCCAAAGTGCAAAGTGCGATGTTACAGCAACGGGAAGCGAACCGTAAACCCTCGAATTCACAGTCCAGGCACAACAGACCACGACTGGCCCCTACACTCTGGATTACGTCTCTGTGTTAACGTTGATGATACAATGTTCTGCTGTTAATAAAGCAGTTAGTACGTTATGCGTTTACACTCACCCTTCGGGGGCTCCAGCACTGGCGCTCAGAGATATTGAAATAAAAATGTATAAATAAAACGTGAAGAGTTCACTGAGGTATTTAAATATTCTTTAGTATAATTAGTTATGAGTTTAAGAATTTGAATAACAATGTACATGATATGAAAGATGAATTAAAAAAATGAAATCATTTTGAACCTGTTTGTAATTCGATTCAACACCTAAATGAAGTGAAACAACATTATAAATCTATAGAAGAGTAGCTAAGGAATATTCAACAAATGAAGGTCGAGAATAGTAAAACTAGAAAATCAAAGTAAAACAGTAATTAAATAAACTAATTTTTTCGTAGAATTGAGGATTATTAAAAATCAAGCGAATTAATTAGCTATTGAAAAGTACATAAATTAATAACAGAGTTCAAGGAAAAGAAAATTTGGTTATTTTAGTTGCTATCTTTTTTTTGTATTTATGATGAAGAATTGGTTCTAGAAATAGTTAAGATTCTAATCGGAAAGAATGGTAAAAAACACTGCGAAACAAAATCAGTTTTCAACAACTCGAGCTTTTAAAGAAAGAAGACTTATAAAGAAAGATATGACAGATAAAATATGGTAAGTACCTTTAGTATTTTGTAGTTATGATCGATTTATAAAGTTTCGTGTCTCCTGAAGGCTTATGCATACGTAGAATAACTTAACTAAGGGTGAGATTAATAAAAGTACTATTATAATAATTCTTGACAATTTCTAGAACTGGGCAATATGCTTGTGGAACAAATATAAAGTCAAGATAAAGGCTGGTATTTTTATTAATTGCAGAGTTCTTTGTTATTGTTATTTTGGTGCACAGCTACACAAAGGGATCTTGCGCTTTGTCCCCCACGGTGAATCGTACCCCGAATATTAAAGTTCTAAGTCCATAAACTTACCGTTGACCCAACTGGGAACGATAAAAATTAGAAAGTCAGAAAATAAAGTAATAAATAATATATAAACAATGTTTTATCATCCCATTATTTATAAGTCATCTCAAAATTTTATCATCCCACTATTTAACACTCATCTCAACATTTTATATTCTCATTATTGATCAGTCATCTCAACATTTTATCATCCCCTTATTTAACAGTCATTTCAACATTTTATCATCTCATTTATCAGTCATCTCAACATTTTATCATCTCATAATTTATCAGTCATCTCAACATTTTATCATCTCATTATTTGTCAGTCATCTAACATTTTATCATCTCATTATTTATACAGTCATCTCAACATTTTATCATCCCACTATTTAACACTCATCTCAACATATTTAAAATGTTGAGATGACTGATAAATAATGAGATGATAAAATGTTGAGATGACTGATAAATAATGAGATGATAAAATGTTGATATGACTAATAATTAAAATATTGAGATTACTGATAAATAATGAGATGATAAAATGTTAGATGACTGACAAATAATGAGATGATAAAATGTTGAGATGACTGATAAATGAGATGATAAAATGTTGAGATGACGAATAAATAATGAGTTGATAAATTGTTGAGATGACTGTTAAATAATGAGATGATAAAATGTTGAGATGACTGATAAATGAGATGATAAAATGTTGAGATGACTGATAAATAATGAGATGATAAAATGTTGAGATGACTGATCAATAATGAGAATATTGATAAAATGTTGACATGACTAATAAATAATGGGATTATAAAATGTTGAGATGACTGATAAATAATGAGATGATAAAATGTTGAGCTGACTAATAAATAATGAGATGATTCCCATTATTTATTA
>NW_013676002.1:0-14919 GCF_000517525.1 Limulus polyphemus
TTTTATAAACTTATGACATTTACCAAACGCTAGTGTCTGACACCTCTGTAAGAGTATGTTTTATAAACTTATGACATTTACCAAACGCTAGTGTCTGACACCTCTGTAAGAGTATGCTTTATAAAGTTATCACATTTACCAAATGCTAGTGTCTGACACCTCTGTAAGAGTATGCTTTATAAAGTTATCACATTTACCAAACACCAGTATCTGACACCTCTGTAAGAGTATGCTTTATAAACTTATGACATTTACCAAACGCTAGTGTCTGACACCTCTGTAAGAGTATACTTTATAAACTTATGACATTTACCAAACGCTAGTGTCTGACACCTCTGTAAGAGTATATTTTATAAAGTTATGACATTTACCAAACGCTAGTGTCTGACACCTCTGTAAGAGTATACTTTATAAACTTATGACATTTACCAAACACTAGTGTCTGACACCTCTGTAAGAGTATACTTTATAAAGTTATGACATTTACCAAATGCTAGTGTCTGACACCTCTGTAAGAGTATGCTTTATAAAGTTATCACATTTACCAAACGCTAGTGTCTGACACCTCTGTAAGAGTATGCTTTATAAAGTTATGACATTTACCAAACGCTAGTGTCTGACACCTCTGTAAGAGTATAGGTGTCAGACACTAGTGTTTGGTAAATGTCATAAGTTTATAAAGTATACTCTTACAGAGGTGTCAGACACTAGCGTTTGGTAAATGTCATAAGTTTATAAAGTCTGTAAGAGTATGCTTTATAAACTTATGACATTTACCAAACACTAGTGTCTGACACCTCTGTAAGAGTATACTTTATAAACTTATGACATTTACCAAATGTACAAAGGGATGCAGATGAAGTAAGTTTTTTTTATTAAGCATTTTTGTAAATGTAGTTTTCAAATCTCAAGTGTTAGTTATTCATTACACATTTGTATTAGTATTACACACCCAACTTTATTATGGTTAAAAAAGAAAGAGGTATTGAATAAGTGGCTGAAAGTTTTTTTTAACTTTGCTGTTTTTCATAGCCGGTGTATAGTTTTTGTTCGTATACTACCTCAGAAGTATATATATGAGCTCTATGTAGTTTATAATAGATGAAGTATAGTTTTTTTCATACTGTTGTAAGTTTTTAATATGGTTCTTTGCTAGAAAATTTATACTAGTAGTTCTAGGATATCTAAAATGTTAAAGATTGAGAGACTTTGCAAAATATCTAGGAACAAGAATACTTTATTAATACAAGAATCAGTGAAGAATTGAGTCAGTTTCCAGTTCATTCAGTGATTGAGAAGTTAGTGGAGTATTTATTTTGGTGTTAGTTATCATGTATAGTCAGTTTGTCAATCAATTGACTGTGAAATTACACAACTTAAAAGTAAGTTTATCTTACAGTAATCATAGTAGTAGTACTACTACATTAGCAGGTAAATTTCTATTGAAAGTAAAAAACGTTATTTCCAAACTAAGGTCTACAATGTGTACAAATGATAGAAGCCTGTAACAGTAAGGAAACTAATTTATTGTTAGATAGTGTTAACATCAAATTATTTTCTTCAAATAATAATGATATATTACCTTTAAAATACATAAAGTCCTTCATGTTCTGGTTACAGATGGAGAAAACTCCTCCAGAATAGAAGAAGATCCAGCGGGAGAAGTAACTGTTTCAAAGGAGTGTAGTTGAAATGAATTGTCTTGATTCCAGAAAGTTGAGCCATATCTAACTTTAGTGCTGTACTTCAAGTTAAGCTACCAATAGTTATTCTATTAAACCAATAGGTGTTAGTTTCTAATAAAGAGTTGACCTAACAGTGAACACTTCCACTTGTATATATATATTGGTAATTAAGCTTGACAAATGATGAGAATCTAATAATAATTTCAAATTTATAAAACACCACGATCAACAATTAAAAAAATGATAGTTGATGGTAGTTTTGCGTTTCCTTTGTCGTAGATTTGGTTTTGCATATATTAATGAGTGCTGCTCATAAGCAGAAAGATTTCCAGTATATAAAAAAACTCCAGTATTAATTTTCGTTTATTCAGTGCCAGTATTTGTGAAACATTTCTTGATTCAAATATCCTAAATTAGTTTTCAGTTATGTTGTTCAGGATATATAGTGGATTATTTTCAACTGATATATGAGTGTATATACTTAGAGATGGATAGTACTATCAACAGAGAGATGTTGATGTCAAACATCCTTTGTTGCTGTGTATTAGCACATTGTTAAAGTGGCTATTTTTGTCACGTTAGTAGGGTTTGATGACTCGATTTGTTGGTTGTATCAGCTGGAAGAAAAGTAATTTGGCTCAGTTACATTAACCAACTTTTGTTCTAAGTGTCGTTCAAATCTTTATAGCATACTTTAGAACAACTTTACTGAAAATGGTCACAAATATCCACTTTTCACCACCCCTCTGTGCACAAGTAGGCCTTATGTCATTGAAAGATGAAAACTTGGTTATTTGAAGTATATATTTTGTAGATTTAGTGTACACGATTTAAATTGCATACAATACTTATTAATAGAAGGAAACCAAACTTGCTAGTAAATGTTGCTCATTATTTAGTTGTAACATTTTGAACCATGCTGACTGCCCTTGTTTTCTTCCTTAATGACCAAAACATTTGGTGCACACATATACCATTCTAATGTTTATAAAGAACACTAATATCAAGATATTATCCAGTAATTATTGGTTTACCATATAGTATTTATTGATCTAAATCAAAAGTTAACATTAATTCAGATTCAATGACGAGGAACCCACTTTGAGACTAATAATGGTTGGAGACGGCTTGAATGGGTAATGTACAACGTTTCGACAAGGTTTTGTCATCATCAGATACAAGTATTTTACACTGACATGGATATATTGTCAAAACGTTGTACATTTGCTGTATTTAGAAATGAAAACATGAAGCTTGAAATGGTTGAGTTTACATGTCAATTTTAGTTATAAAACATTAAATAAAAATTGATCTATAGTATAATGGTTTTGAATGTTGTTTCTTATGAAGCATCGTTTACCTAACTTCCAATGAACTTAAGTGACACTTTAATGAAAAATAGGACTTTCTTTATCTACTGAAACAATACGTTTATGTTTTCACCTCTGTCAATGAAATATGATCATAATGGAAGGCAGTGATGGTCTTGAAATGTCTGGTTAAAGGATGACATACAGAGCTGTTGTCAAACATCGGTCTTATAAGTTAGAAAACAACAAAATACAAGTATAAGTGTAACATTAACAAAACCAAAGTTTTCTGAACAGTGTTGTTTGTTGCACAAACTTGTTGAGTATAGGTACTCTTTGATTGTTTTGGCAAGTTTCTTTTGTCGTCATTCCACACATTGATACAAGCTAGTCAAAAATCATGTTAAATAGGCCCAACTGAACTTATGTCTGGGATATTTCAACCTGCAGGGGAAATTTTAAAACACGTGTGGAAGTGTAAAAACTTAATTCAAAATGTATTTTTATCACACAAAAAATATAAAGTTCTTTCAAATATTTATTTAATTATGACTGTGAAATGATAGTTTTCTTTTTGAAGTGTACTTTGTTCTCAGAAGTTTATCCTTTAAAGATACCAGTACATATCACAGCATTTCATTCATTCCACTATTGATTATTAGAACCTTTTGTTTGTCACTCCCTGGTACTAAGTAGTGACATCAGTTGTGACTGTTTTAAGATGGTTGTGTTTGTCACTTCCTGGTACTAAGTAGTGACATCAGTTGTGACTGTTTTAAGCTGGTTGTGTTTTTCACTTCCTGGTACTAAGTAGTGACATCAGTTGTGACTGTTTTAAGCTGGTTGTGTTTTTCACTTCCTAGTACTAAGTAGTGACATCAGTTGTGACTGTTTTAAGCTGGTTGTGTTTTTCACTCCCTGGTACTAAGTAGTGACATAGTTGTGACTGTTTTAAGATGGTTGTGTTTTCACTTCCTAGTACTAAGTAGTGACATCAGTTGTGACTGTTTTAAGCTGTTATGTTTTTCACTTCCTAGTACTAAGTAGTGACAATAGTTGTGACTGTTTTAAGATGGTTGTGTTTGTCACTCCCTGATATTAAGTAGTGACATTAGTTGTGACTGTTTTAAGCTGGTTGTGTTTTCCACTCCCTGGTACTAAGTAGTGACATCAGTTGTGACTGTTTTAAGCTGGTTGTGTTTTTCACTTCCTGGTACTAAGTAGTGACATCAGTTGTGACTGTTTTAAGCTGGTTGTGTTTTTCACTTCCTGGTACTAAGTAGTGACATCAGTTGTGACTGTTTTAAGCTGGTTGTGTTTTTCACTTCCTGGTACTAAGTAGTGACATTAATTTATACGGTGTTGAAGTATAACAACAATAGTTTATATCTGTAGATAATATTGTTGTACACAATTCTGGTTGCAGATATGACTAAAGCAGATGTTTTCTTTGTGAAGTTGCATATAATGTAAAGGATTGACCATGAGTAGTAGGAAAATCTGTATGAAATATAGATATCAAACATTGGTAAGAACAGTAGGTATAGTTAGTTTTAGTGAAAAATGTATTATTGTGTCGGCCTCGAAACGGAAATAACCATTAGAAACTCAGGAATGTTAACTTGTTCTCAAACTCGTGGAGGATGATGTAGTTATAAACATTAGTAAAATAGGATATTTCTTTAAAGCTCTGCCATATGCATGGGCCAATTGGTAGAAATGTAGTACGACAGTTTGTTTTTTAAAGATTTCACCATAAAGTCTATAACTAATAATTAAATATTTCTTATTTGATATCAGCATGTTACTGACCAGGATCTGCATACATTTATATCAGTGTATTTGAGATCAGCATGTTACTGACAAGGATCTGCATACACTTATATCAGTCAGTGTATTTGAGATCAGCAAGTTACTGACAAGGATCTGCCTACATTTATATCAGTGTATTTGAGATCAGCAAGTTACTGACAAGGATCTGCATACATTTATATCAGTGTATTTGAGATCAGCAAGTTACTGACAAGGATCTGCATACATTTATATCAGTGTATTTGAGATCAGCAAGTTACTGATAAGGATCTGCATACACTTATATCAGTGTATTTGAGATCAGCAAGTTACTGACAAGGATCTGCGTACATTTATATCAGTGTATTTGAGATCAACAAGCAGCCAAATCATAGCTTGTGTAGAATATAATGTACCATTTCACAATGACCAGTGACAATATGTTACATCTTTCTGCATGTCTACAGCAACACATAGATTGGAGAGACCATTCTCAAAACTTTTATGTTTACCTTGATAGTACATCTATCCCAAGTCCTCGGTCTTTATCTTGACTCTAAAGTGTTAGTAACGTCCTGTACAGTCTAGATGGAATGTTTCCCAACTGTGTCTGGCAGATTGGATAAGACATAAAATCCATATTTGCTGTAAATTATTTCTTTGTGACCTGTCAACAGCCACTGGTGGGTTAGTTCTAAGGTCACAGCTTAATGTATTACGATATTGCTTTCAGACAATAAACGTTACATTTGTTTTAATAATTTTCTATGTCTAATTTATCTGTTTTCAAAATAAATCTTAGTAACTTCTTGATCTCTAATTTACTGTATCAGCTATCTGTATGTAACTAGATTTCAACAATTGACGTACTGGGTAGTAACAAATGTTCTGCTGAATTAATCAGTTCATAGCCACAGAAATCATTTTTTGTTAGTACATTGAAATTGTCACCACTGGTGTAATTGTTCATACATTGTACAGATAGACTATGTGGACTTTATTAAAAAGTTCTCAGTTTTAATAAATTGTTTAATTCTTGTCTTTAGATTGTATATTTTAATCAACCAGTTTTCTGTAAAAGTAAAAACTAGTACTGTAAACTATGAAAGTTCTTAAAATAAACTTCTATAAAAGTTGTCATTTTCTTCTCTTGATAAACCTGCAAGGCTATAAAAACATCAAACCAGCGAATTATACAACAGAGCTAATAAAGGTTTGTTTTCAGTTGTTGATCTGTTACCAGTCTAGCATTCTAACAGTGTTAATTAACCAGATGATGAAACGTTCCTTTGTTTCATCCTTCATTAGTTGATGTACCAGTCTAGCATTCTAACAGTGTTAATTAACCAGATGATGAAACATTCCTTTGTTTCATCCTTCATTAGTTGATGTACCAGTCTAGCATTCTAACAGTGTTAATTAACCAGATGATGAAACATTCCTTTGTTTCATCCTTCACTTAGTTGATGTACCAGTCTAGTGATTCTAACAGTGTTAATTAACCAGATGATGAAACATTCCTTTGTTTCAGCCTTCATTAGTTAATGTACCAGTCTAGCATTCTAACAACAAGTGTTAATTAACCAGATGATGAAACATTCCTTTGTTTCAGTCTTCATTAGTTATATTATGTGAACTGAACTTGGCATTATTTTTACCAACTAATTCAACTATATAACACATTACAGTATTAGGGAGTGGGGGAATAATATTCATCCTTTTGTTTATAAATACTGGAGCTTTAGATTGAAGTACAAGAGGGCATTCTGTTTTACTGATGGAAACTCCACTTTTTAAAAACTATAATCTTCATAGAAAACATTGTGTACACACGAAATACATTAATTAATAATAATTCTACATGTAAATCTCTGTCTTTAACAAGGTATCCATCAATTTTTATAACTGCAAATTAAAAAATATGTAACTACTTGCAGAAATGAGTTAATGGTTCAAGAGAAACTATTAATTTAGGCCAACTTCCAAATATAAAATGATGTCTGGTAAGTCTATGAAGAATATCATTCAAGGAAATCATATCAGAAATAATAAAACTTCTGTGTGTTTGTGTGCTTACATTTTATTCTGTAGACTCCACACATTTATTCTTCTCTATTACCAAACAAACGTTTCTTTGATTCAGCCTTCATTAGTTGATGTACCATGTTGTGTGTTTCTGTGCTTACATTTTATTCTGTAGACTCCACACATTTATTCTTCTCTATTACCAAACAAACATTGAGAACTTTAATAAGATCTTCAGTGGAAGGGTTTTTATACATAAACTTATTATATACACACAACATTAATCTCAATACTACTTTTGTAACAGCTGGTCTACACATGGGCACATATTTCACCTTCATAAAGAAACATCTTTATACTGCAACAACTTCAAATCTGTTCTACAGAACTTAAACCCATTGATGTATTTATAATACCCTGAGATTTTCTTTTATACAGAACAATTATTGGATTTATTTATTTTAAACCATTCAATTTTAGGATCCTACTTTATTGAGGAAGGAAATCAAAGCAAGAGTGAAATATAATTAAAATAATAATGGAGGCAATTTTTGTTAAGTTAAAAAATAAAATGTACAAACAGCCATTCAAAATTCTACACACACGGTACACTTCTAATCATAGTTTAATTTCAGCTGGATCACCAACCAGAAACAAACTGGTTCAAAATATCTCACTAGAGGAGAGGTTAGTAAAAAAATCATTGGCCATGTGTAATATTTATATATGTTACATCCCTAAGATAACCATCAGAATTAGGGTTAATTTCTAAAGAAAAAGTCACTCATGGTAGGTTATCTTTTGCAGGTTAATTCAAGCCATATAATATGAACGTTATATTGAAATACTAACACAGTTATTTCCAAGTACTAGTAATTTACTTTATCAACAGTTTAGTAACTGTTTCACACACAACTCAGAAGTGTGGTTCACAATTGTAAGAAAAAATTAAAACCTGGTGAGCTTATCAAAACAGAAACCTAAAAAAACCCGAGCATTGAGCAAGACATTAGTTTTCAAAAGTGTTTAATTGTTGAATTTCATGCAAAGCTGCTCGTGAGGCTATCTGTGCCAGCCATACCTAAGTTAGAAGTGACAGATCAGAGGGAAGGCAGCTAGCCTATACTACTCAATTCTAACTCTTGAGCTACTCTTTACCAACAGAAAGTGGGATTGACTATTATATTATAGAGCTCCCACTGTTGAAAAAGCGAGCGTTTGATGAAGGGAATCGAACCTGTGGTTGGCAGGTTGTAAAAGTCTGATACAAGATAGAAAATTACAGGACGATTTCTCATCACAATGTTCTTTTTTACGTTCTTAAAACTTGAAAATTTTCCAAACATTTTGGGTTTGATTCCCTGCAGTGGACAGAGTGCACATAACCCATGTTTTTAACTTTTGGTTAAAACAGCAACAGTTAATAGCAAAAATAAAGTGTGTGAATGATCAAGTAAAATACATAATTCAAAATAATTAGCCACAAACTAAATTATAAGGAAAACAGCAAGGAAATTATACAGCTGAAAAAAAAAGGCAAACAATTAAATATCACCACGTTCAAAATTTACCAAGTGTTGTCCTAAGCCTAAAGATATCTTTTTTGGGAATACTTTTCTATGGTATTGTTTGTTTATTCCAAAATAACTTTGTAATACAGAAACAAGAACCAATCAAATTTCCAAAAAAGTGAAAAATAACAGTTTTTAAAAATACATTCCACTGAGTATTTTCGTTTTTTTTTAATTTATGAACTTTTGTTCCTAAAAGTGTTAACTTAATTGTGGGTAGAAAAGCCGTTAAAGTTTACAAAGAGCATGTTTGGAATGTGATTTAAATATGTGCTGATTTGTGTTGAGAAAAAAAATACTATAAAAGGTGTAAATATTTCTAAAAAGTTGAAAAAACGTTTCTTTATGCATGTTTGTGTACTTATACCAAAAACAGAAAACTAACAAAAACACCACCTATAAAGATCAAATTCATTATAAAACTGATTTTGAAACAATGTCCAAAACTTCATAAAACAAAACAGATAAAAAAAAAATTCATATTACAGCTTTGATTCATGGATAAGTATATTCTCCAAAACCAATTTCTTAATTATCTTATATCAGAACTTCTATCATTACACAAATATAAACAGGTTTTAAGTTAAGAACCTTGCTGACTATGAAAGTGTGCAGTTAAATCAAGTACAAAACAACTCTAAAAATGTCAAACAGTGTTGTTTTTTTTATTAGCGAACCATGTTTATGACACATTCAATATTTTTGAACCACAATAATTTCAGTTTTTTGGAGATCCACAAAATTTTGGAATATAAAATAAAATAATTTTAAACATCATTGTTTTATGTGTTTAAAAGACACATTTCAGACAGTACATTAATGGGATGGAAAGAATATTGTACTAAGTTTGTTATCAGTTTACATGGTCAGGAGGTGGATAAGATAAAAGAACAGTCTTTAAATTTTTCATTTAAGTATTGCTGACTGGAGCATATTACAAATAAAACAACTTTAAGCTCCCAAAAATTTTGCAAGTTGTCGTATTTGCTCAATGTTTCGGCTTTACACGTTCATCAAGAGAATACGGTTTCTGTAATAATCTCTAACAATCAAATTATGACCTAGAGTTTATTATATTCTCCTGATGAAGGTGTAAAGCCGAAACGCTGAGAAAATAAAACAACTTCTGGAGTTTAATTTATTTGTAATTATGATACAAAAAACTTTTAGTTTTATGTCTTAAAGTATAAAGTTTGAAGAGGCCACAATTTTGGGGCCCGTACACAGGCTGTACAGAGCTCTGTGTACGATTCCTACTCCTACTAACAAAATGATTTAATAAATTACTGATCAATTCTTGTGTCGAGGCAGTCTTCTAACTAAACAAGTACTAAAATAATAAACTTTAGAGAACCAGCATCTTTGCTACAAGTATAACTACATAGATCATTTTTCTACCTGGTTAAACAGTATTTTTAAATATTACACCAAAATTTTTTTTGTTTACAAACGTAAGGAAAAGTTTAGTAACAAAATTTCTGATTAGACAGATATAACATGGAAAAAAAACCAATAAGGTTAGTTGGTTCAAAGTTTATCAAATGTGTTCTATCAATGGTTCCTTTCTCTAGTATATAATGTTACTATTTAGTTTTACTATACCTGTGATTTCCAAACTAAGTTTCTAGGGATGTCACGAGAGTTTCACCAAATGAACAATAATAGAGATCATAAAAACTACTATAAAAAAACTATTTTACGTGGCGGCAGGGGCATTGCACAAACCACAGCAAGTGGATTAGGGTGTTATCAGTGAAAGAAAGTTTGGAAACAACTCTAGTAAATTATGCTCAAAAGGTAAAGTTAATCTTCGCACAAAGTCATCACAGTAAACATAAATTTCTCCAATATGTAAATGACACCCTAAATAAAAGAACTGCTACAGAAACACTGGTTAATACTGAGCAACTGAAAAGGGAGAATTATTATTACTGTACATGAATAAAAAAAGTTACAAATTTTAAATGTTTTGTTTAATCTACTATTAACTTCACTCAAAGTCATGTTCAGTCTTTGCTACTGATCGACACTGCATTATTGTTCTTGCGAGATTCTGAATATTAATAAAATATCTTGAATGTGAATTCATGAAAATGACATCACGCAAGCATGTTAAAGAATTAAGAACAAATTATGTTCATATTTACATAATCATCAAAATTAATATCTTCTACTTAGATCTTAAAGTTTGATTCTAATTTTTTTTTACACCTGACCAGCAGGTAAAAGTGGACTCATGGATACATTTTTGGACCATTTTATTCAAAACGTATTTAATAACTGGACTTTTAAACATCCTTAAGATACCCTAAACAATTAAATGCAGAGATACACTGAAACAACTTACAATCATATCAGGTTTACAAACTTAAACCTACAAATACAACACAAAAGATGCTCGGACATCTTTCTTGAACTGTGTAAAATAAAAACTGAAACTTATTCCTGGATCTTATAAACTTAAAATTATAATGTATGACATTATATAATTCTATCACAAAATTAACAAACCAGAAACACTTGTGATACTCAAAAATTTGTTTTTAAAATTTAATTGACATGTTTTATTTATTAAAACACTAATAATTAAGTACGTTAAAAACCATGGTACTTTTTATATAAAAGTTCAGAATTAGACAACAACAACAACAAAAAAAACCTATTTGATTGAAATTAACTTACGTAACTTCTCCAGTTCACATCAGGATATTATGAATTTATTATTTTTCACTATCTACGAAAAAGTCTTCTATTTCCGAGCTGAGTCTTCTGATACCATATTTAATACAAGATTCCTCACAGGGTTTGCAATAATTCATTAAGAAATGTTGTTTTTAAAGTTTTAGTGGATTACAATGAACCCACTTTGTTTAACAAAGCTGTGGAAGGAAAACAGAAGATAATTAAGTAAAATAAAAAAACCAGCTGCTTCTTCCTGGTCTGACGAGTTTTGGGAAATCTGTTGACTCACTGTTACATTATATAAATCTCTACCATATGAATGATGTTTGTGTCTGTTTTTGGGACACTATTCAGGGAATAGTTACTGCCTTCTAGCAGATCCTACCAGTGGGTCCATGAAAGTAAACAGCTCGGACGCTATTCAGGGAATAGTTACTGCCTTGTAGCAGATCCTACCAGTCGGTCCATGAAAGTAAACAGCTCGGACACTATCCAGGGAATAGTTACTGCCTTGTAGCAGATCCTACCAGTGGGTCCATGAAAGTAAACAGCTCGGACGCTATTCAGGGAATAGTTACTGCCTTGTAGCAGATCCTACCAGTGGGTCCATGAAAGTAAACAGCTCGGACGCTATTCAGGGAATAGTTACTGCCTTGTAGCAGATCCTACCAGTCGGTCCATGAAAGTAAACAGCTCGGACACTATTCAGGGAACAGTTACTGCCTTCTAGTTAAGTGAGTAGTTTCACTTCTCTTTGGTGGTGGTGGAGGCAGTTTCTTTTTAGCGAAAACATTTTGTTTTTGATGTCCATCTGGATACTGTTGAAGGTGATGATGATGGTGTTTTGGACAGGGATCAGTATGGCAGGAATCGGGAGGATGAAGTGGTGTGTGAGAAAGAGTGGAGGAGAATTCAGGGGGCAGGAAACACGGGTCTCTGAAACCCATTATTTGGTGTGGAGTTGCTGTCAGATCAGCTGATAACTGCTGGGCAACCTTCCACTTCTTTTCCATAACTCGTTGTAAATCACGAAGAAAATGATGAGGAGTTGTTACATTTCGCTGTTGGTCATTTTGGCCACAACAGCTCATGACAGAGAAAGATGATCTACGAGTAGCAGGGAATCGACCTGATAGTCTTGTAGTTTCACTTCTTCTGGGAGGTTCAGGTTTTTGGTAAGTATTATTAATCTGATTAGGGCTGATGATATCTTGGTTTAAGAGCTGTGATTGGCTAGAACTTGAAGCCACCACAAGTTTTCTCTCAGTTGGTGAGTAGGAAAAGGAAACACGCCGTTTTAAAGACCCATGCTCGGGACTTTTTGGGCATTCTATAGACTGTTGCTGAGTGCCACAACAGCTACCTACAGGAATTTCAACTTTCTGACTTAACAGTGGTGTAACACTACTCTCATCCTGATGCAAGCAGAACACGAGATTTTCCGCCTCTAATGACCTGTATTCTTTACAATATACTGGTTTAGGTGGCACAGCTGGGGCATTCTGTGGACATTTCAGTTCATCCTGACACGTTAGATAAGAGCCTACCTCAAGTGATTTACCATCTTCTAACCTCTGTGTAATTTCACTAGGTGGAGGGGGCAGTGAATTTAAACTTGATGTACTGGGCCAACTAACCTGATCATGAAGTGATGAAGGAGGTGGAGGTAAGGAGTCCAAGCTGAGGGTACTTCCTCCACTGTTGAAAGCTTCTGGTGGTGGTGGTGGAAGTTCGTCATCGTCACTGATATTATTAACCAATGTTTTTGTACAACTGTCAACAGCACCATAAGTAACTGCTTGAAGTTTCTCGATATGTTTCGTTAAGGTGCCTGAATCAACAGACAGCTTTGATAAAGTAATTTCATCCTCTGGGTGAGATCGACGTAAACTCATTCGAGCCATAGAGTTTCTACCAAGTGTGTTAGCACCGACAGTTGTGTTGCTTTCCTGTACAGTGTCCAGGCTAACAATGCTGTTGCGAAAATCTTCGGTCATAGACTGTTTAGCTATGATGCGAGTTGTGCTAGTAAGTGGAATCTTTGGTGCCATGCTAGGTTTTCGTTTAATGGTGCCTACAGGAAAATCTGCCTCAAAGACTATTTGATCATTGGTGGGAGTGCTTACACTAGAACACCCACTACTACTGCTACTAGACTTTATCGAGTCTCTTCGAATGAATGAACTCCTCGGCTGGCCGTGTTCAAATAATACACGACTTGACACTAAATTAGAACCCAGACTTCGTCTAAATTCTGTATTTTTTCTAACTGACGAATGGGATATAACCTTTTGTACAATAGTTAAAGGATCTTGCTGGTCAGTAGGTTCCATTCCACTGGAAGCAGTGGATGAGGTTTTGGCCATAGAACTAACAGAAAAACTGCGAGCATGAGCTAGTGTATCCAGGTCTTCTTCATCAATATCCCTCATTATATTGTCATAGTTTTCTTTCAGCTGGTGACCAAACTAAACAAAACAGAATCAATTACAGACAGGAAAAGATTTATACAAAAAAAAAAAGATCCCTATGAATGAAGAAACTCTTGCATCACAAAATAGATATCATATAAAACACAGATTAAACACATTTATTTTAGAATTCAATGAAGAATAGCATAAGAATCACAAAATGTACAGCAAAACCATCAAAATATTATGTACAAGATATTTAATTTTTTATCAACTTTAACAGAAAAACCTTGTCTAGTTGTTGGTTATTTGCTGTAACCCAAAGTGACTGATAACCTTTAAAGTTTATTCTCTCTAAGTGAGTCAACTACACTGGAACTAATTGTTTCATTATGTTGTGTCATAATAAATGTCTTAATTACTGCAAAATTGATTACATATGATTTGTTAATTACTGTCCTAAAATGAATCACACTAACTTTAATAAACTGGATCCCATCGAATTTATTAATTACTTTAGTAAACTGGATCACACTAATTGAGCTAATAATTGTAGTAAACGAAAGTGGTACTACAAGCTTTAATTGGAATAAAAAGAAGTTAAATAACAACGAAATTGTTACTGCAACAAAAATAATTCATTTAAGCACACCAAATACATTAGTTGTTGACAAGTTTAGTTATGTTCAGCACATACTAAAACTACTATTGAAATAAATACTCAGTCTAAACTAATTAGCTTCATTATTACGTGTTGCAATAAATACTCGGTCTAAACTAATTAGCTTCGTTATTACGTGTCGCAATAAATACTCGGTCTAAACTAATTAGCTTCGTTATTACGTGTCGCAATAAATACTCAGTCTAAACTAATTAGCTTCGTTATTACGTGTCGCAATAAATACTCAGTCTAAACTAATTAGCTTCGTTATTACGTGTGTCGCAATAAATACTCAGTCTAAACTAATTAGCTTCGTTATTACGTGTCGCAATAAATACTCAGTCTAAACTAATTAGCTTCGTTATTACGTGTTGCAATAAATACTCAGTCTAAACTAATTAGCTTCGTTATTACGTGTTGCAATAAATACTCAGTCTAAACTAATTAGCTTCGTTATTACGTGTTGCAATAAATACTCAGTCTAAACTAATTAGCTTCATTATTACATGTGTCGCAATAAATACTCAGTCTAAACAATCAGCTTCGTTAGTACATGTTGCAATAAATACTCAGTCTAAACTAATTAGCTTCATTATTACATGTGTCGCAATAAATACTCAGTCTAAACTAATTAGCTTCATTATTACATGTGTCGCAATAAATACTCAGTCTAAACAATCAGTTTCGTTAGTACATGTTGCAATAAATACTCAGTCTAAACTAATTAGCTTCGTTATTACGTATTGCAATAAATACTCAGTCTAAACTAATTAGCTTCGTTAT
>NW_013676002.1:15889-18206 GCF_000517525.1 Limulus polyphemus
TTTGGTTTTTAAATTTCACGTCAAAATAAATATCCAGTCTAAATTATCAGTCTTGTTATTCTTATTACATCATATACAAACTTATATCATAAAATTAGAAAGAAAACACAATAAAAGAAATATCCTACAATAATCTTTGTTTTGAGTAAATTTAAACAAAGTTCCGTTTACCTTTACTATACGTATTCCAGTCACCCAGAGCTTTAAGGAAAGAGGATCCTCTGCACACAAGAATTTGATGCTTCTACAGGATTTTATCTGGATTTCTGGATGCTGATAAGTAGGTTAAAAATAATATGAACACACAACACTTTAACATAAAACTAGGTGCGAGTAATTAGATTAAACAAAAATCGTGTTAATAACATGTTAACATAGACGAACAAATGAAGAGTAAATCAAGAGAGAAGCATTTCTTTGTCCTAAACGTGAAATAAATTGTTTATGTTGAACAATCAGTTTTTCCAAATGGATAAAACAGAAGCAGTAGAATATTAAATGGGTAAAGAAAAGGTTTTCAAAGTTTCATATAGAATGTCTTTATATAGATAATCAACAGCAATACTAACAAATGATCTCAAGGTATTTCTTGCCCGAGTCATAAATTAATCATCATTATTGACCACTTTACAATTTTATGTAAGTGTTTTAAACCTGTTTATATTGATCTATTTATCAACAAGGATATTTCTATCTACACTAAAGCTTGACTTGTGGGTTGATGAATCTTGCTTTGGGTATACAAGCTTAAACATTCATTCACCAAAAGTATTAAATGATGATCTCTCTATTATAGCATCTGGGAAAGTCTAGGTTTTTAAAATGTCCCCATATCCCACTCTGTTACTTGAAATATATTCCTTAAGCCTTTGAATAATAGAACAATGAGAGTTTTTCCTTTGTTATAAAGTTAAGCCTATTTTAACTAAGGATGTATTTTATAGAAAATATTTTTACAAATCAAAACTATAAAATATTTCAGTTAACTTTATTTCAAGTTACGTACTTTCATTAATCATAATATCTTCTATCAATGAAAAAGTTGTGCTGGTAATAAAATTACACTTTTGCTTTACAAAATTTTTGTAAATAAAAATATCAAAGTTTTGCTACACACATTCTAGATGAGTGTTTCTCAACCAATGGTCTGTTAGATTTCACAAAAACAAACAAATAAAAACTGAAAAAAATATTAATAAATAAATCGTTATGGTTTTTCGTTGTACTTGCTTTTTAGTGGTCAGCAAGAGTTTCGAGAAAGGAAGATCTTGTTATTGAAAAACACATTTCTAGATGCTACAGATACAAAAGGCCTAACTGCTAACAGAAAATGAAAAATAAATACCTTTATTGCAAATCCAAAATCAGTAGGTGCTTTGTACTTCTTTCTCCAGTTAAAGCCTTTGTACACATGGTTCACATCAAAGTTGGTGAGGCACACCAAATCTTTGGAAAGCTACTCAGAATATCAAAAAAAGTGTCACAGACGCAATCACAACATATATAATGTTGTACGATCTTTTACGATGCTTGATAGCCTGAAAGAAACTAAGTCAATCAACTGACTTGTACAACACAATGGTAGAAAAGTTACTGTTACAATCCTACAAATGAGAGAATCTTTACCCTTGGATCGGTACATACAAAATAAAAATCCCTCCACAAGGATATCTACAGACTAACTGAACTTATAAAAACAATGAAGTGTGTTTCATTATGTTGTTATTTTACTGAATCTTAACAAACCCTCTCCATAAATACTTTAAATATATGAGATCCTTGAGCTATCAGCAGAACACTCAACATGAGGCTCTCAGTTACAGGAAATAAGTTTAAAAACCAAAGTTCATGAGTCTGGCTCTGAGTTACATGAAATAAGTTTAAAAACCAAAGTTCATGAGTGTGGCTCTGAGTTACACGAAATAAATTTAAAAACCAAAGTTCATGAGTGTGGCTCTGAGTTACAGGAAATTTTAATAACAAGACTGATATTTGAGACTGGATATTTATTTTGACTTGTTTAATAACAAGACTGATAATTTAGACTGGATATTTATTTTGACTTGTTTAATAACAAGACTGATAATTTAGACTGGATATTTATTTTGACGTGTTTAATAACAAGACTGATAATTTAGACTGGATATTTATTACGACGTGTTTAATAACGAGACTGATAATTTAGACTGGATATTTATTACGACGTGTTTAATAACAAGACTGATAATTTAGACTGGATATTTATTTTGACTTGTTTAATAACAAGGCTGATAATTTAGACTGGATATTTATTTTGACGTGTTTAATAATGAAGATG
>NW_013676003.1:0-10673 GCF_000517525.1 Limulus polyphemus
TCTGTCCCTAAAGTTTCTTCAGAACGAATTTACGGAAAATTAACTAACGAACGAATGGAGACATAACAATATTATTAGTTGTATAGATATTATTAGCTGTATAGATATTATTAGTATATTAGATAATATTAGTTGTATAGATATGATTAGTTGTATAGATATTATTAGCTGTTTAGATGTTATTAGCTGTATAGATATTATTAGTTGTTTAGATATTATTAGTTGTATAGATATTATTAGCTGTTTAGATATTATTAGCTGTTTAGATATTATTAGTTGTATAGATATTATTAGCTGTTTAGATATTATTAGTTGTGTAGATATTATTAGCTATTTAGATATTATTAGTTGTATAGATATGATTAGTTGTATAGATATTATAAGCTGTTTAGATATTATTAGTTGTATAATATTATTAGCTGTATAGATATTATTAGTTGTTTAGATATTATTACTTCTTTAGGTATTATTTGCTGTATAGATATTATTAACTGTTCAGATATTATTAGTTGTTTAGATATTATTAGTTGTATAGATATCATTACTTGTTTAGATATTATTAGTTGTATAGATTTTATTAGCTGTTTAGATATTATTAGTTGTTTAGATATTAATTGTATAGATTTTATTATTTGTTCAGATATTATTAGTTCTTAGATATTATTAGTTGTATAGATATTATTAGTTGTATAGTACACTTAAATTATAAAAAATAAGATACAGCTGTGAGAATTAAAAAATATTAATTTATTTTAAGTTATGAAATTTAGTAGTAATATCTTGGTGCGTTTGGTGTGATTCACAATGAATGTTTTCTTCGAAAGTGGTAATCACATGTTTATCTTTATTCATTTTCATTTCACCTTGAAATATAGATAATAGCTGTTTTACACACAAAAATCTTCATTCAGTGTTTAATGAATCTTCAGGAATCGTTATTGGTATCATCAACTGATTTCCTTTACATGGCTGAAATTATACACATTAAGTTACACAGTGGTAAATCGAACAAAAATCTTGGCTTGAAAAATCTAAAGTGTTCCAGACTCAAAGACCCTAATATTTTTGCTGTAGTAAAATTAGTTTAAATTTCTAACTCCATTGCTCAAAAGTGATTTTTGTGACATAAGTCTAAGCCATTAATTTATGAAAGTGATGCCAAAGTGACAAATCCAACTTGTACAATAAGATCTTAAGGTTAAACAGAAAGTCCATTGAAAGAATGTAGACTATATGATCATGTTATGTTTACGAGTCAGAAATTGTTTAAGTAAATGTTAATTGATTAAGAAAAATAGATATTATCAAGTAGCACTGGTGAAATACTTTTTAGGAAATTCTGAATGTGTTACCATGCATCATTTTACTATCCTTTAATCGTTGACTATCAATGTTGCCTATTTGCACTTTATTAAAAACTGATATCAATCACAAATATTCTGTTTCAGGCAAATACAGGGAAAAGTTGTTGAAATTTCCAAACTTCAAGAAATATTTACAGAGAAAGTTCTTCAGCAGGTGAGGAGAAAGGTGTTATTTTCTGCTTAACACTCGTGTTATGGACCCAATCGAATTGACTCAGTTTGTGATCCCAAAATGACCTTTATATTTTCCATACTATAACTTGTAATATGCTTTCAGTAAGCATTAAGTCTTTTTGTAGACAAAAAAAATCTGAATTTATAATGAAGTATTTAAACTAAAAACTTCTCCATGAATGTTTGGAGTCAGAGTATTGATTGCTGTGAGAGCAAACTGATTTTCATGGTAAAATGAAAAATATTTTTCTTCATATGAATATTGTCAAATTTCCTTTGTGTAATCTCAAAACCTCCTAAATAAATTATTTTTTTGTTCACTAAAACTTTCGCAACCATACATTTCTATATGAGGTCAGTGACCTTGTAATCTCCATAAGAAATAAATCTAAATTACCCTTTTTACAATGACTTCAAATTGCAACAGGAAACTACATTTGTTTATCCTAAACAGCTTAAAACTCATAACAGTATACATCTACTTCTACTCAAATTTTGTTGTTTTATTATTGAATTGCATCTAACTAATAATCCCACCACAAAAGTGGTAAATCACTTGGTGAATGTGTAGCTGATGTCACCCTAGCGAAAAGCATGGGTTATTTGCGAGTTGATTGCAAGTGTACCTTGTGAAAACTTTTTATTAGTAGTATTTTTCTTTATTTTACTTAATCTAACCTCATAAGTTTCTAGTTTTTACATTTTAATTACTTTTATAATAATAATAATAAATAATACACCTGAAAAACAAGAAATATAGTACTTACCTAGGTCTTCTTTTTTGCTGTTGACTCTTGATGAAAGTTAAGTCTACTTTGTTATACTAATGGTGCTACTGCACTAAATAATGTTTTATTTAATTAAGTAATGCACTAAAGAACACAGAATAACAACATGAAAAGCAGACAATGTCCTATAACTATCATAATTTTTCTGGCTTTCTAACCATGCGATAAGAGCCGTTAAAAATTCAGCTAAGGTCATCGAAATGTTTTCCACAGGAATAAAGTTTTAACTGGAAGCGAAATAGATAGAAAACACCACTATAATAAGCCATTTGATAGATTAAAAATTTGGCTTTCTATTGATTATGAATAATATAGTGTTAAATGTCAACAAGATCTATTGACAATTTGTGAAAGAGAGGATGTAAAGTTAGAAGTGGCAAGAGGGGTTCTGATTTTTTAGCTTATGGCTCTGTAACCAAATAAGATTGAAGGCTATAAAAATTATGCTTTGCCTGAGTAATAACAATATTATAATGAATAATTTACATTAAATTTTGTACTTCTCAGATGGGTGGTAAATATACAAGAAAAGAGAGAAGGCCTGGAGAGCAAATGTCACAATTCTCATACTAAAGGAAATTGGGGGTTTTCAAATATTTTCTTAAAACTTATATAATATTAAAACTCAATTTATTAATTATGTTTTGATGCAAAGTTTTTTCATATAATTTGATAATAAAGTAGTTTAATTAAATTATGAATGTAACTCAGTGAAACCTCAAGCCCATATGGAAAGAGTTAATTGAATTTTGGTTTTAAGTTTTCATATGTCTAAGTTGTACAACATATATTATTAAAAAACACATCACTGCTTGAACAGTGTATGGCTCCTTATGAAATAGTAGCTGTATCCTCTGTTTACCATATTTGTATTACTATTTTTGAAATTTTTTTCAGTTAATGCAATGTTAATGCTCAATGTTTAGATTTTTTTATTAAAATATAAATATAAAATAGCATACAAACATGTTGAAAATGTTAATAAAGTTGAGCTACTAAAATGTTTTTCCACAAAAAGGAGAGTGATGTCAACAGAATAGCAGAGACCGTAGCTGGGACAACAGAAAATATCATAGAAGGAAATGAGGAACTTCGAGAGGTAAGTTTAAGGATCTATATTACTGAATTTTGGCCCGGCATGGCCAGGTGGTTAGGGCGCTCGACTCGCAATCTGCAGGTTGTGGGTTCGAATCCCCATCACACCAAACATGCTCGCCCTTTCAGCCGTGGGGGCGTTATAATGTGATGGTCAATCCCACTATTCGTTGGTAAAAGAGTAGCCCAAGAGTTGGCGGTGGGTGGTGATGACTAGCTGCCTTTCCTCTCGTCTTACAATGCTAAATTAGGGACGGCTAGCGCAGATAGCCCTCATGTAGTTTTGCAGGAAATCTATAACAAACAAACAAACAATTACTGAATTTATGTATGTTTTTTTGGTGAGTTTGAGAATGTGGTTCTGTAACAAAACACCTTTGATGGATTGATAGCTACACTTCTGAAAATAAAACTTTCTCATCTTGTTGATCATCATGACAGTCCACTTTTGGTCAGTCATGTTTTAGAGGACTTTATGATGGAGTTTTAGAATATATGTAAATATGGCAAATGTAGACTAACTTTCCACGCAACAGTAAACTCATGTTGGACTTTTTAATTTTAGTTTGATATAGAATCAACTCTTGTTTTAAAGATCTTACAGGAGCATGAAATCTTTCCTCAAGATTTATTTGACTTTTGTTTCAGAGAATGATACTTTTGAATTTTAGTTTGATATTGTTTTAAAGATTTTGTGGGGGGCATGATTTCTTTTTGTAAGATTTATTTGATTTCTGATAAGGTACTCTCCTTCTTCTCACAAGGTTAGCTTTTCTTATTTTGTGCTGCCCTCTATATGCATGCCACAAGCCTTCGTCCTCTCTCTGTTGAAATCCACAGTTCCAACACATCTCTCATGCAAATCATCATGTGTCACATCTCCACCAATAGGAGAGCACTACTATCGTGTGACGCAGGCTACTCCCTCAATGCACCACTACCTAACTATTACTTTTTGTTTGGCAGCTGTTGAGTTCAGACATTTTTTTTTACATTGTCCAGTTACCTTGAAGTGGTTTATATTTTTCATAACTTTATTTACAACACTTCACAGTTGTGGAGTTAATATTTTGATAAAGCATTACTACCTTGTGTTTCCTGTTTATGAATTCCAAAGGTACAGTCACCACTTTGGGTACTTCAGCATCATCTGATTCCATATTTCAAGCATGGGCATGGGGGACCCATCAGGGGATATATTGTCACTCATTTGCCAGGAGATTGAGTAGTATATGAGCCAACCTCTTTCATCTACTTATGCTTCACTTCCTCCTGAGCCTTTCAGGGCCAGGCCATGCTGAAGATGATTTTGATCATTTGTTCCCCCAGCCCACCCCCCAGAGTTTGCCACGCCCTCCTGTTCGTTACCTGATGATTCAGATCGTCTGACATTAGTCTTTTCAGACTTTATCTCTCAGGTATGTGAGGTTTTGTCCTTTACACCTGTTTTCTGTGACCCTAGACCTTCCCTCTTACACTTTCCAATCCTATTTAGTCTTTTTCCCCCTTCCCCAATGGAATTTGGGTCAGTCTGCCCTTGCTTATCAGCATGTGAACTTTCCTTTTCTCACCCAACAGTTGTTGGGGTTGGTTCTACCTGCATCTGGGTACATCCCATATTGATGCCTTTGCCACCACTCTCAATCACAAATTACCTTGGTTTTGGTCCTCGGTTCCCCATCCTCAATCCTTGGCTGTCGATGCCTTCTGCCAAGATTGGTCTCATCTGTCCCATCTGCTTACTTCATTGGGTGGTCTCCCTCATCCATGCACGGTCCTTCTTATTGCTCCAACTGCAGGTAATTGCTCCCTTCCATCCCGACTTGCTCCATCAACCCGAGTCACCGGTACTCCATCCCATGACCTTTGTCTTTATGCCTGGCTTTTGTCAGGTCCTTGGTGAGGAGTTCTGGTTTCTCTCACAGAGTAGTTTCACATTTAGCCCATTCCATTTACCCTTCTTCTTTGGCTGTCTATCAATGCAAATAGAGCATTTCCCACTCATGAGCAGTGAGTCTGCAATTTCTGAGATACTTACCCAACAGTTACCTGTATCTCCATGTTTTTTATATGGCTCTTTGAGAGGGTTTCTTCGGTCTCCTTGATTTCAGTGGTTTTGGGCAGTGTTATCCCATACATTCCAGTTTTCCTGCTTCTGCAGAGTCTTTGCTTCCCCCCCCTTCCTTTCCATGTTGATTTGTTCCTTCTGGCTCCATTGGCTACCAAAGCGTCACTAGCTCCCAGACTGGGACATTAACGTGGTCTTTCATGCCATAACTCTACCTCCGTTCAAACCTCTGTCTATGTATTTCCTGTTTCACCTCTCTTTGCAGGCATATTTCCTCTTATTTCTGGCCTGTGGGTATTGTAGGTCGGATATTTTCGCCCTCGACATTATCAGGACCTTGTACCACTCCTCCTACATTATCCTTTATTCGGATCGTGCTTTTCTTCCCAAGACTGTTGCAGCTCAATAAGACAAGTCCTTTTTTTCCCCCCTACCTGCCTATCCTCTGTATCTCATCTCTGCCCTCATCCTGATCCAGATAGACTCCTCTGTCCTGTCCATGACTTCTGTTGTTATATTGCTTGCTTGCATGGCTTCCTTCTAGGGTCCTCGTTCCCACCTTTTTATCCCTTGTCAACCTTCCTCTTCCCATGATCTTTTCCTGGTTACCCTGACCAGTTGGGTTCGACATTCAATCTAGTTGGCCTGTTCCTCCTTGTCTCATTCTCAGTGTGATCTCTTTCACGTTTCCTCACATTAAATCCATCACCTTACCTTCTCCCTTACCTCTCATCATTATGTTAAGAGATTCTATGATTGGGCATGTAGATGACTCTGCACTTTCATCACCCACTGCCTTCACCACATTGCTGTTTTTGGTTCCTCGGGGTATCACCTATTGCTATTCTACAGACTTTGGCACAGTTGTGACATGAGTTAAGTCCTCACTAATGCTTTTTTTATTTCACTTTGGATCCTGCTCTGTGGCTAATGGTACCTTACAAGGTATTCTGTCTGTACTCGGAATGGGTTCTTCTTAGATGGCTGTATACATTCGCAGACATCTTGATATCAAATCCTCAATGAAAGCCATTTTGATTCTTATACATTTTTCATGGCTATGTAATCTCACCCTTGAGATGGGGTGTTTCACAAGATCACTATTGTATAAATTCCTCATTGTAATTGCTTTATAATATGCCCGTCCCAGACCATACCTGTCTTAATGACCCCCAAGAAACTGTCATTTCTGTAGCTAGACTTCTGTTTTAGTGGTTTGTCTTCATGACCTCCTAGAAACTGTCAGTTCTGTAGCTACACTTCTGTTTTGGTAGTTTGTGTTGATGACCTCCTAGAAACTGTCAGTTCTGTAGATACACTTTTGTTTTGGTAGTCTGTGTTGATGACCTAGAAACTGTCAGTTCTGTAGCTGCACTTCTGTTTTGTTAGTTTGTCTTGATGACCTCTGAGAAACTGTCAGTTATGTAGCTACACTCATGTTTTGGTAGTTTGCTTTGATGACCTTTTAGAAACTGTCAGTTCTGTATGTATAAATTTGTTTTGGTAGTTTGTCTTGATGACCTCCTAAAAACTGTTAGTCCTTTATCTACACTTTGGTTTTGGTAGTTTGTGTTGATGACCTCCTAGAAACTGTCAGTTCTGTAGCTACACTTTGGTTTTGGTAGTTTGTGTTGATGACCTCCTAGAAACTGTCAGTTCTGTAGCTGCACTTCTGTTTTGTTAGTTTGTCTTGATGACCTCTGAGAAACTGTCAGTTCTGTAACTACACTCATGTTTTGGTAGTTTGTCTTGATGACCTCCTAGAAACTGTCAGTTATGTAGCTACACTCATGTTTTGGTAGTTTTTTTTGATGACCTCCTAGAAACTGTCAGTTCTGTATGTACAATTCTGTTTTGGTAGTTTGTCTTGATGACCTAGATACTGTCAGTTCTGTATGTATAATTCTGTTTTTGTATTTTGTCTTGATGACCTCCTAGAAACTGTCAGTTCTTTATGTATAATTCTGTTTTGGTAATTTATCTTGATGATCTCCTAGAAACTGTCAGTTCTGTAGTTACACTTCTGTTTTTCAGTCTGTCTTGATGACTTCTTAGAAACTCTTAGTTTTCTATCTACACTTCCTCGGTCATTTTCTTTGTACTACAGTTCATATACTGAACTTATAAACATCTACAGCAACAGAGACAAATAGTTTACAGGAGGAAGAAAAGTTTAATGAAATATACAATGAAGCCATAATCACAGTTGAAAAAGTAGATATCACAATAAAGAAAATATGATTAAAGTTTTTGTTTTAAAATAACTTTTAACTGTTGTAATTATTTTTCCTTTCTTTAAATGGATATATGATAAGTTCCATGATAATTGTTTTTCTTTTATACTTTACAAAATAGATTTTGCTTGAAGGAGAAATTTCTTTTTTTCCTCCAGGTTTTAGTGTTATAAAATAGAGGTTTTAGTACGTTTATCAGATATAAGTAAATGGATTAACTACTTGTATAATGAGTCCCACACAATTAGTCTCCTTTAGAACCGTGTCTGGTACTTTCTAAGTTTTACTAACAAAGTGCAACATTAACTACTTGTATAATGAGTCCCACACAATTAGTCTCCTTTAGAACCGTGTCTGGTACTTTCTAAGTTTTACTAACAAAACTGCAACATTAACTACCGACCATTTATCAAGCCTTGTTTTTCTCCATTAATCTAAGACAGTTGTTTTTTATGGACCATTCTGTTTTTGAAGGGATATACCTTTGAAACAGCATTAGTTTGATTTTATTTTTAAAACCTAATCTCTTTTTATCAATACCCATATTTTTTAAACACATCACCCTTTACAGATTACAAATTGGGATTTGATCCCTATGCCAGACTCAATGCAGACAGCCTTTGTTGAAAAACAAACATATAAGAAATTTGTTCAGTCACAGAGGAAGACTAATAGAATACAGAATAAAATTATTATGAAGTAACAAAAGCTTTTTTGTATTTTGCAATTTAATTGGCTGGTAGGACATACAGTATTTAATTTTCCTTTGAAACATTTTATATTGTATACAGAGCTGGAGTAAAGAAACCTGAGAAACATTGTATAATTTAAATTGACTGGGTAACTTGAGAACATACATGAACATGTGATTAATATAATAACAAATGTATTTTGTAAGTATGCTTGGAAAATATACAAAACAGTTATTACATAGGAAGCATGTTACATGATGTATCAATTTCTACTCATTGAGTCAAAACTCTATACTTAAAATGAGCATATTTTAGCCAGAAATTCTATTGGTTTCTAGGAAAAAAGTACCAAATTTGTCTTTTCCTCACACTTATAATTTAAATTATTTACTAAATATACATGTAATTATTAAACTGGTTTTTATACCAAGAATTTCCAAAAGGAAAATATTTCTTGTCATGATGTGTTCTGATGTTTTCTGTCACCAGTTCAGTTAATAATTTTCAGTTTGAGATTTTTTAACATATTATATCATTGCTGTTAGTGAACATTGATTAAATGGAAAATATATTTTACGAGAACTTGAAATTTACTGAATTTATTACTATTTAAACAGTTTCATACAAATTCCATAAATGTACCACTCTTAGTTATGTTTGTAAATATCATACAACGTTGTTTCACATTCATTACTCATCATAAGAATCCTAACATTTGGAGTACATATTTCATTATTAAAAGCCAGGAAAGAAATATATATATATCTGAATCACAATCTATCATTTAATTACAATTTAATTTTAATACGTATGTGGTTTCTTTCAAAGATCCATGGTTCTCATCTCTCTAACTAGTAGCAAGAAAGAAAGGAGGTTGAGTGTAAAAAAAGAAATGTCTATTAGAGCCTGAGCAGAGTCATCTATAGATAGTTTTTATTTGTTCCTTATACAGATGTCGGTCAGATATTGGAATTTTGATTTGTGTCTATCTTTCAGTGTAAAACACTAGTTCATAATTCAGCACCATCCTTAGAATTTCACACTATATTAGAGACTTTAAAGCTCTATCCTCCTTCCTTTCCATACAAAGATCATACACACAGCCTTGTTCTTTGAGAGTAACTTGCAAAATGTAATACATACAAATTTGGTTTTAGCTTTATCTTAAGTATTTCCACTTAACTGGCATAAATATAAGTTATTTGCTAACAAATAATGATAAGACACAGGAAAACTATTATTAAGAAATAGAAAATGTCAGGCTGTAAGTGATTTTTGCTAATTTCTTTGTGTCGCAGGCTATGAAGAAAAATGCAGGATTTCGTGTTTGGATCTTGTTCTTTCTGTTGGTAATTTCCTTTTCACTGCTGTTCCTCGACTGGTATAATCCATAGCCATGTGAAAGTTTATATTTGTCAATGTATTATAAAATAAAATTTACACAGAATTAATTATGTTTTGTTTATTGAGTTTCTTTGCTTGACTTACTCAAGTATGCACAATAGTAGTTTTTCAATTTCTTCATAGTACTTGTACAAGTACAGTGCTAGAAAACAATAGGTCTAAAAATTCTAGTAAAGTATGCTTAAACTGCAGTATTTTTGTTTTCAATATCCCTCTTAATTTGGCCATTTCAGATTCCGATTCAGAGGCAGGTAAATAATATTTTTAACCATCCTTAATTTTAAATCTGAAGTGTGCAAATTAAGAGGAATGTTGAAAACAAAACCATCTACAGTTTGAATTTTACTCTTGTTGTTTTCTAATACATGTATAGTACTTTCTACCATACACAACAAAGTAGCAAACTCAGATATACGTGTATAGTACTTTATAGCATACACAAACAAAGTACCAAGCTCAGTTATACACAAATAAAGTACCAAACTCAGATATACATGTATAGTACTTTCTAGTATACACAAAGAAAGTACCAAGCTCAAATATATGCGTGTAGTACTTTCTAGCATACACAAACAAAGTACCAAGCTCAGATATACGTGTATAGTACTTTCTAGCATACACAAACAAAGTACCAAGCTCAGATATACGCGTATAGTACTTTCTAGCATACACAAACAAAGCACCAAACTGAGTTATAACTGTATGGTATTTTCTAGCATACAGAAACAAAGTACCTACCTCTGATATACACAGCTTGGTCACAAGTAAATAGACACCACCTTTTCAGAAAAAATGAAATTTTTCAGTCATATTCACATAAATTGATATATTTATAATTTAATTAATATCTAGTA
>NW_013676003.1:11574-12661 GCF_000517525.1 Limulus polyphemus
CCTGCTCTGATTTAATATATATATACCTGGTTCCATTTCACCATCATCAACTTCTTCAGCCACTTTTACTTCAGCTTGATGGCACCTGGTTAGTTCAACCTCTCTTTGTTGCAAGGTCTGCAGTCATTTTTACAGGGTCTTTGGCTCAGTCCATCGGCATTTCCATGAGATTTTCTCTCTCTGTATTCAATATCATAATTATACTGGTCTAACTTTCTGATCCAACGTGCCAGTTGTTCCTCTGGGTTCTTTAATGATCTTAACCATGGTAATGCAGCTGGGTCTGTCTTGATGGTAAACCATAGAGGTAAGGATGGAAATATTTCAGACTCTTTATTATAGCAGCAACACTTACCGGAAGTTGGCCTTTGTTGTTCCCAAACATCATTTTATCAAAGTTCCTCGGTAGTAAGTAGTCCAACCCTAATATGCACAGGTCTTCAATGTCAGCCAGGTATACTTTGTGTCTGTCCTTTATGCCCTTGAGCTTAATAGTTACCCACACTGGTCCCTACAACCTTGCATAATGTCCTGTCACACCACATAGCTTTTGTATAGCTTCTGGTACTCCTTTGTGATCCAGCACCTTGATACTCACAAGGGTTTGCTGAGATGCAGAATCTGTGACAAAGTTGCACTTTTGGCCATCCAGCTTTACTGTCACGTATACACTATGTGTGCTTGCCATTTGTCACTTAGCTGTTGGGACTTTCACAATCGGAGTTGATAGGCGTCCCTCAACACCAAGCACTACTGGTTTCCCTGAGGCTGACTTATTGGTAGTATTCTTCTTACTCTGGCTCTTCATATGTCCTTGCTCTCCACAGTTCCAACAACCTTTCTGGGTAGCAGCCTTTCCTGCTGTGGCATCTTTCCTGTGTTGAAGTTACCATCATTGAGCTCTCTTGTGCCCAGGTTTGTTACAGTGCTACCAAAGTCCCTCAAACTTTTCTAAAAGCTACCCTTTTCTGGCCTTGAATCGTGATGACTGTACAGACCTTTGTACCTCTGTGCTGAACTTAACCTAGGATTCAACTTGAAGATCTCTGGCCATTGCATCCTGCATAAAAGAGGGGTGTGCTTGCTT
>NW_013676003.1:13335-16248 GCF_000517525.1 Limulus polyphemus
TACACGGAACTCAAAGTAACTACTGCTCTCTCTTCATTCACCTGTGCTGGCTTTCTCTGCCAAGCTTATATGCTAACTAAGAGGGCATCTCGAACACTCTCGGAGTTCCCCGATCATTCGAGAAACTCATCACGCATGCCACCAGCGCCTACGCGCCAGCAGCGTCACGAGACTTCCGCTGTCATAACAGTATATTCATTAGTAGTGAGTATATAGTATATTCATTAGTTGTTTAATTATCGTTGAATTTAGCATTTGTACTTTATCAATGTCCAAAAACTTATGTAAATTCGTATTATTTTGCTTTAGATTCTGAAGATGGAATCTGATATAATTCCGAAACGCTTATCTATGTCCACTTTTTGTTAATAAACAATATTGTATATCATAAGTGTCGTAATCTTTTTTATTATCAGCCTAGTGTGTAGTTATGCATTAAAACAAACAACCAAAAAAGATATTTTCAATAGTGAAATGTGTGTATTAAATAGTTATACTTTCAATTATGTAACATTTACTAAGTACTTATATTTTCAATAATGAAACACGTGTGTTGAATAAGGTTATATTTTCAACAATGAAATACATACTAAATAAGGTTATATTTTCAACAATGAAACACGTACTAAATAAGGTTATATTTTCAACAATGAAACAGTCTATTTTTGTGATAATTCATAGCTTGTATGAATTTTTTTTAGAAGATATTTTGTCTTGTCATCTGTTCTAACACTAGAACTCATCAAGTCATCAGCACAACAACAGACAGTTTTATATTTAATCTGCTGGGATGCAACATTAAAACTGTTGAAGGATGGAATGTTTTAAGCCTGGAAAGTGTGAAGAACGTCTCAAAAACTTATACTGAATTTTAGTCAGTTTTTGTTTGCTTAAATGTACCTCATTTCTTAGATACCACTTGAATCTGGTTCACAATAAATGTAAAAAAAAAATATTTCCATTGCACACACTTTATGAATGAATGCTTTTAGTTAATTTTCTGAAAAAACCATAAGATTTTGGTCTTTGAATGTGATACTAAAAATCAGGTCTCCATACCCTTGGTGGACAGAGCATAGGCCATTGTGCAGCTTTGGGCTTAACAACAATCAAACAAACAGTTTGTGAACAATTAAATGTAAGGTTAAATACCATTATTTGTGTATATAATGAAAAGATATGTTATTGAGGCTTCATGTTTTATTTGAGAGTTTAATGCAGAAACATGTTTGGATAACTATATGGTTCATGTTGATCATCAATCTTGGCATAAAATTAATGGTAAAATATTTGTGTAATTATAGCAAGCCTACATCTGCCATAATCACCAAGCCTAAGATTTTAAACATTTAAATATCTCGTGTGTCAACCACATTACATCTACCATAATCACTAAGCCATAGATTTTAAATGTTTAGATATCTCGTATGGCAACCACATTACATCTGCCATAATCACTAAGCCTAAGATTTTAAATGTTTAGATATCTCGTATGGCAACCACATTACATTACAGCAGTTGTTAGAGGAAAAAGAAAAGAAACAAGAAGAACGAGAAAAGAAACAAGAAGAGAGATTACAGCAGTGGCAACTGGAACCAGAAAGGAAACAGGAAGAAAGTCTCCAACAGTTGCAGGAAAGTCAGCAGCAACTACAGGAAAGTCAACAACAGTGGCAAGAAGTACAAATGGAAAACATTAGTAAATTTAAAAGCGAATTAGATACGTTAAAGAACGATTTATTGTCTGTTACAGAAGGAGGATACATTAACCATCGACTTAACCAGCCACAGACAATGACAAGCCCCTTCCAGACCCTGCAGCTAAACCCTAATGCAGATATATTCAGTCCCGTTAGAAGCCACATCCCAGATATGAATGTCAGTACTAGGAGTGATCCAGTGCGTAGGAAGCCACAGGAATTCGATGGGAAGGCACCGTGGGAAGCATATAGGGCACAGTTTGAGTTACTGGCAGAGATGAATGGATGGACAGAGGAGCAGAAAGCTGTATATCTGGGAACGAGCTTGAAGGGACAACCACTGGAAATACTTGGACAGTTGACAGCAGCCGACAGACACAACTATAGAGCACTGGTAGCGGCTCTAGAACTCAGGTACGGAACCCAAAATCAGTCAGAAGTCTACAGGGCCAGGTTCAGGACGAGAGTCCGTGCTAAAGGGGAGAGCCTGCAAGAGCTGGCACAGGACTTGGAGAGCATGGCACACAAGGCCTACCCAACTGCACCACCCGATCTCCTCAAGTTGTTGCTGAGGGATCAGTTCGTAGATGCCTTGGACAGTCCAGAACTTTAAGATACAAGTGAAGCAAGCACACCCCTCTACCATGCAGGATGTAATGGCCAGAGCTCTCGAATTTGAATCCTATGTTAGGTCCAGCACAGAGGTACTGAGGTTGGTACAGTCATCTGGATACAAGGCCAGAAAAGGTCAGCTTTCAGAGAAGTTTCAGGGACTTTGCTGGCACTGTAACAAACCTGGGCACAAGAGAGCTCAATGCTGGCAACTTCAAAACAGGGGAGATGCCACAGCAAGAAACGCTGGTATCCAGAAAGGTTGTTGGAACTGTGGGAAGCACGGACATTTGAGGAGCCAGTGTAGGAGGAATATTACCAACAAGTCGGCCTCAAGGAGACCAGTAGTGGTTGGTGTTGAGCGACGCCCATCAACCCCCATCTTGAAAGTCCCAACAGCTAGGTGTAAAATGCCAAGCACACACAGTGTCTGTGTGGCGGGAAAGCTAGGTGGCCAAAGGTGCAACTTTGTCATAGACTCTGCGTCTCAGCAAACCCTTGTGAGCATCAAGGTGTTAGATAACGAAGGAGTACCGGAAGCCATGCAGAAGCTTTATGGTGTGACAGGACATTCTACAAGATTGTGGGGACCAGTGTGGGT
>NW_013676003.1:17019-19582 GCF_000517525.1 Limulus polyphemus
GTGTTGCTAAAGTTTCGTCGGAACGAAGTTACGGAAAATTAATTAACAAACGAAGACGTAACAATATTATTTGTATATTTTCTTTTATAACCATATATTAAAATACTTAAATTTTTTACTAAAGTTCAAATGTATTCTCTATTCAAATGAGTAATTTCCTAAGTCAGAACACTTCTACATATTGTTACGTCTCTGGTCGTTGGTTAATTTTCCGTAGATATTCTTTGCAAGAAACTTCAGTGATACAAGTCCTTTCTTAAATAAAACTAGTTTATTCTTTCTCAACTCAACTTTGAAATACACTTAATTTCCACAGTCACTTTAACTTAAACATACACTATAATTCTCAACGAACGATTTACTCACTTTACTTACTACCACGCTTGACTCAATTATCCGTCTATATCTTCAATCTCTCTGTCTGCTATCTCTACAATCTGCGATTACTCATGCCGTCATTTCTTTTGCCGGCTTATATATATATATAAAAATAGTGGCCACATAGAGAAGACTAGTTGCCACGAACAGACATGATCTTTCTAGAATCTCATGACGTGTTACTAGCGTCACGTGACTTCCGCTGTCGTAACAATATCATGAATTTAAAAGAAAATAGGTAACACTTTTCTCCTATTTTTATATATGCATGTTTAATATTTAATTGTTTATTTACGATTTTGAAGTGAAAATGAAACAAGTAACCGTTGTGTGGAGGCCTGGCATGATCTAATAGTTACAGCGCTAGACTTGCAATATAAAGATCGTGGATTCGAAACCCGTCGCAGAACATGCACGAGTTTTCAGCTATGGTGGCGTTATAACGTGACAGACAGTCACACTTTCATTTGTAAAGAGTAGCCCAACAGTTGTGGTGGGTGATGTTGACTAGCTGTCTTCCCTCTAGTCTATCATTTCAAAATTAACTACTGCTACTGCAGATAGCCTTTGAATAACCTTTTGTGAAATTCAAGAAACAAACGTTGATTTCCAATTTCACACATAGACAGATGGAATTAAAATCATTATATATTAAAGCTCTCTTCTATCATGCAAGAAACAACTCCTCTAACCTCTGGGAAACTTGAACCGAACGATTTATAGATGTAGAGGTACACAAACTGTCTGTCTGTCCACAGCGGGGAATGGAACTCTGGGTTTTAATGGGTAAATCAGTAAACTTATCGTGCTGACCCAAATGCTCGTAAGTGACTCAGCGGTAAGGTTCAGGGCTTATAACACTAAAATTAGGGGCTTGATTCTACCGGTGAGCACAGCATACATTGTCTATTTTGTTAATTTGTGTTTAGCAACCTTATAAATATATTCGTATACATGTTATTTAAGAAATAATTTATTTCTAGCCAAGTATTTTTCGTTTTCCCGAAAATTTACTCTTAATTAAGCTGGTAGTTGTTTTGCTGAGAAGAAAAGAAAAGAAATTATACTGCAAGGGATTCGAATCTATGTTTGTCGGATAGACGACTTAACTTTCTATAATTTATCGAGTAAGAGATCATCACATGCATGGGCGCCCGCAGGAAGGGGCAAAGGGGTCACTTGGCCCCCCTCGATTTTCAAAAAGAAGAAAAATACTGGATATGCAAAATTATTCGTCTATGCTATTGGAATATCACAAGGAACTTGTATTTCGATTTCAGAATTTTTTTCAAACTTGAGTTACTTGACCCCCTCTTAATTTATTTTCTGCAGGCGCCCTTGATCACAAGATAAATATTAGACGTATAACAGCTGCTTTTGATGTTATCTGGTTTAATAATAGTATGGAATTGACTTTCGACACTCCACAACTTTAGTTGAGACATCTGTAATTATCATACGTTTATTTTGAAATTAACTATCAATTAAAATTAAATTATTTTAACAATTAAGACATTATGTGTTTGTTTGTTTGTTTGTAATTATGCACAAATCTACACAAGGGCTATCTGTGCTCTGCCCACCACGGGTATCGAAACCCGGTTTCTAGCGTTGTAAGTCCGCAGACATGCCACTGAGGGACGGCCTTATGTGAGTACTCTAGTACCAGTATCATTGACCTCATTGGTCTATTTAGTAGCTAATTTTTGTAAGAATGAAGACTCCTTTATTTTATTGAAGATTCCTTTATTTTATTATGGGGCTAGTGGTTAAACGCTCTACTCTCAATCTGCGGGTCGCGAGACCGAAACCCGTCACCAAATATGCTCGCAATTTCAGCTATGAGGTCGTTATCTCGATGACTACCGGCTACTAACTTTCTTAGTAGGCAATGCAAGTCTTGCTATATTTCATTCCAACAATAAAACTAGTGGACGAATATTTTCGAAAATTCATAAATACTTTGACATATGTAGGTAGTTTAAGAAACATAAAGCCTATTACTTTTAATAAATTTAGTTTTTTTGCATTATGAAATGGAAAATCTTGGAAAATTACATTAGGAAATCGTATTTATAAGAAATGATTACAATATTTATATTTGCTACAGACTTGAACTTATTACTTTTAATGTTTTAGTACATTATTTTGAAATCCCCCAAAAATTGTATCATCCATGAAATGC
>NW_013676004.1:0-5854 GCF_000517525.1 Limulus polyphemus
ATATTACTTTGATGAATTTTTTTTTTAAATTGAGTGGGGGGTGCCATATGGAACTCTTACCACTCTAACAAGTTATTTTAGGTTAGTTATTGGTGATTGAAAATGACTTAAAAACCCCATTAACTATGAAAGCTATAGAAAAATAAAAACGACCTTACAATGACAGCTAACATTTGTTTTTATCACTAAGTTTTGCTTTACTTCTTCACGAGCTAAAAGACAATAAACGAAAAACAACTAACAACTCAGTTTGTTCGTAATCAGATAACTTGTTCTTCGTGCCTAATGTCCAACTTTCTTGTCATGTAAATTGCAAGTGTTACGTCACTACATTTATAGGCCTAACCTTATTCCTTAATACCAAGAAATAGCACTTCAGACAATACGCTAATAATAAAGAAGCCACCTAAAAACAGTAAGGAAGAAATAAAAAATGTTTTCAACCTTTTTCTTAATCAAAGTTATAGTCTAATTTACTGCATTGCGAATTCAACAAAACTAGTTAAGCCTAACGTTACCATTCAACGACATTAGCCTCATCGAAATAATCCGCCTATGCTATGGCAATATAGAAAAAAATATTTATTTCATTACAAAACAAAAAGAAAAAAAGAAACTTAAAAATGTAATTTTAAGTTTAACCTATTTTAAAACATCCAAAAAAGAAAAGTCGACACTAATCTTCATGAAAATATAACTAAACCTTCAATTTAACATAAAAACCAAAAATTTATAGAAAAAACTTAACAAAACCATTAAAACAAACTACACATGAAAAATACAGGAAACTTAAATTTCTCCACAAAAATGAATTTAACCTCTCAGGTAAACTACACATTTGACAGCCCCAGAAGATTACATCGTATCTTTATCATTAATACAGTAAAACATCTACTTTCAAAGATTAACCACCAAACGAAATTTAGACAGAAAGAAGAAGAAATTTGTTTGTTAGCACTATCCAGGAAAACAAAACTTGACATTTTAAAGATCAATATAATTAAACTCATCTCAAACCACAGTGAACTCAAACCACAGCCCATAACAAAGGTCTTAACTATGTAGTTTCTCTTGTTCCCATCCCAGTGTCAGATTAAAAAAAAAATATTTGAAAACAGGAAATTTATAATACAATATAATAATAAATCCAGTTAACAGCAACTATTATCAACTGTAAGATCCGAAGAAAAAGCTTCGCCTAATTTATTGCAAGATAACGATGAACCTCTGGAATTCTTCAACATTCCAAAAAACAAAACAAGAACAAAAAAAGAAAAGAAAAAAAGTTCATTGAGCAGTCTCCTAACTAAATCTAAAACTAGTCCATTAAAAAACGTCCAAGATGAATTTAAGGAAAGACTTCTAAAATATTAAAGAAAAAGAAACCTATAACAAAAAATTCGACAAAAGCAGGAAGTAAAGATCTAAAACCTCTTAGTAACAACGAAGACGTTGCCATCCAAAAAGCCAATAAGAACAACTGTATCGTGGTTGTACCAACCAAACAGTATGATTTCTTAATGGTAAAAATATTCAATTATGCGTTTAAATTTATTTAGTCAAACACTGACTTCAACCCCAAATACCGTGACAAATGAAACAAATTACTCGAAATATTATTAAAAAGAAATAAATGAGTTAGGAAAAATGAGACGACGAATGGTCAATTGAAATGAAAATACCTCCCCCCCCCCCCAAATGAGATATGTTTAACAGGTACGAATTCTATTGAAGCCTTGGGAGCGGTGATTGCGAAAGTAAGTTACTGCTTCGAAAAAATTCGAATGGAATTAGTTCTTGCCACCACCCCAGTTCTAGATCCGTCACTGCGGATAAAAAACACTTCCCACTTCTCTATGACACGTAAATAGTTTTGGCAGTATGTTATTGAATATCGTTCTAAGCTACTCGATGGATATCTGCCCTAGCCGTCCCTAGAGGGAGGGCAGTTGGTGAGCATCACCTACTGCCAACTTTTGGGCTACTCTTTTACCAATGAAAATTGAGATTGACAGCCACTTATAACTTAGTGTATAAATTGGTTTACAAAACCTAAATAAGAAGAATCAACATAAGACAACAACAACTAATCGAAGTCTTACAACTAGCCACATTTATTTGCTTTCAATAAAGAGATTCCTACTTCCTTCAGTTATAAAGACTTTTCATGGAATATTCGTTATGAGGTACTTTAGCCACTTTCTTACATCGCATAGAACAACATGCCATAGTCACTTCCTTATATAAACCTTCATTTTGGCTTGGATATGTGGATGACGTTTTTTGTGGCTATGTTTGTCAAGATGAACAAACACAATTCTTTCAACACTGTCAGAACTTTAAGATAATTGTTTTTGTCAATTGTTAAAATAGAAAGGCTTTTACTTAGTATAAATATATGCTGTATTGTTGTTGGGTTTAGGATTCTACAGTAGGTATCTGTGACTTGTTTACGATAAATGAACATCACGCACTTCACTTGTTTTCAAAATAATATATATATTTGGAACAAGTTAAACGTATGTAAAATAAAGTATTCTCACTTTACATATTATAGGCATATCATAAATACTACATATGTAATTCGTTTCTTGTCTAAAGTCCACTTAAGACTATTCAATTACTTTAGAATTTCAGTTGACAAGCCGAACTATATTCTCTATTACTTCTCACTTACAAATGTGGCGCGAGTTACCGTAATAGTTTGGTTTTCTTTCTTCAAAATATCCCCTGTTCCTTTTGTCAAAGCGCACTCAGGGTGATTCAATTACTTTATGACCACGCTTTGATGGAATAAATTATTCTTCATACCTCCTTTTCTACTGTTAGTCTTACTCTAACATATTAAACGTTAGACCTATCACTTCTACGGTATTTAACTTCACGCCAAACTTTTCCTTGCCCGTAACTTTACTCTCTTCTGCTATTGTCTATCTACTATTTCCGCGCATCTCACACTATTTATATGTTTATCACTTCATCTTCTGCCCGCCTTCTAGAAATATCTATATTATCAACGTTAATGTATTGCACGCGTGATTTGAACATCAGACTAAAAGAACAAAAACATAACCCCCTGACATTAAAACATGAACCTGACATTAACGAAGAAAACTCAAAGAAGCCTTATTAATTATATCAAACAATTTTACAATCAACAGACATCCAGGTACAACTCTCTAAGTTTTTAATATTTTTGTTTTGAGTTTACTTATTTATTAAGTATATTTTATTACAAGTTACAGTTTTTATATTAAGGAACGTTATTTTTTTATCACTAGTTCTATCATTCTCAAGTAACATAAGTTTTAATGATAAAGAAGGTTTTAGTATTTAAATACTGTCTGAACGTAGAGGCTGACTGTTCCAAAAATACCCCGGTGACTGATTCCTATCCTAATGGAAAGGCTGATTGCTCGAAAAGGAAACGAGTGAATTTATTCTTCTCTTACTGGAGAGACTAATTGTTAGAAGTAGAAACGAATAAATCAATTATTGTCTTAATTGAGAGACTAATTGTAAGAAGAAGAAATGATTGAATCAATTATTGTCTTAATTGAGAGACTAATTGTTAAAAGAAGAAACGATTGAACCAATTATTGTCTTAATTGAGAGACTAATTGTTAGAAGTAGAAATGAATAAATCAATTATTGTCTTAATTGAGAGACTAATTGTAAGAAGAAGAAATGATTGAATCAATTATTGTCTTAATTGAGAGACTAATTGTTAAAAGAAGAAACGATTGAACCAATTATTGTCTTAATTGAGAGACAAATTGTCAGAAGAAGAAACGAGTGAACCAATTATTGTCTTAATTGAGAGACTAATTGTTAGAAGAAGAAACGATTGAACCAATTATTGTCTTAATTGAGAGACAAATTGTCAGAAGAAAAAGGAGAGAACCAATTATTGTCTTATTTGAGAGACTAATTGTTAGAAGAAACGACTGAACCAATTATTGTCTTAATTGAGAGACTAATTGTTAGAATAAGAAACGAATACATCAATTATTGTCTTAATTGAGAGACTAATTGTAAGAAGAAGAAACGATTGAACCAATTATTGTCTTAATGGAGAGACTAATTGTTAGAAGTAGAAACGATTGAACCAATTGTCTTAATGGAGTGACTAACTGTTAGAAGTAGAAAGGATTGAATCAATTATTGTCTTAATGGAGAGACTAATTGTTAGAAGTAGAAACGATTGAACCAATTATTGTCTTAATGGAGAGACTAATTGTTAGAAGTAGAAACGATTGAACCAATTATTGTCTTAATTGAGAGACTAATTGTTAAAAGTAGAAACGATTGAACCAATTATTGTCTTAATGGAGAGACTAATTGTTAAAAGTAGAAACGATTGAACCAATTATTGTCTTAATGGAGAGACTAATTGTTAAAAGTAGAAACGATTGAACCAATTATTGTCTTAATGGAAAGACTAATTGTTAGAAGAAGAAACGATTGAACCAATTAATGTCTTAATGGAGAGACAAATTGTCGGAAGAAGAAACGACTGAACCAATTATTGTCTTAATTGAGAGACTAATTGTTAGAATAAGAAACGATTGAACCAATTATTGTCTTAATAGAGAGACTAATTGTTAAAAGTAGAAACGATTGAACCAATTATTGTCTTAATGGAGAGACTAATTGTTAAAAGTAGAAACGATTGAACCAATTATTGTCTTAATTGAGAGACTAATTGTTAAAAGTAGAAACGATTGAACCAATTATTGTCTTAATGGAGAGACTAATTGTTAGAAGTAGAAACGATTGAACCAATTATTGTCTTAATGGAGAGACTAATTGTTAGAAGTAGAAACGATTGAACCAATTATTGTCTTAATTGATGGACTAATTGTTAAAAGTAGAAACGATTGAACCAATTATTGTCTTAATGGAAAGACTAATTGTTAGAAATAGAAACGAGCCTGATCTGCACGGTTGAAATAAAAATACTGTTTGTTAGTGTTTTTTATGATGTGGTGATAGACAAATGTGAGCCATAGCTGTAGTATACTTACTTTTGTTTTTAAAATCCTACTGTTTGTTAAAAGAAAGGCTGGTGAGAGACCAGTACTATTAATTAATGCTGAAACAATGCTTTCAGATGTGTTTATTGTAAGATCTATGTATTATGAACTTTTCATGATAAAACTCTGACAATACGATTGGATGAAGAAATTTATTGACACAGTATTCTGTTATTTCCATTTCTAATTTGTACATGATTAACTCGAACTCCTCCAGCTACACTAACCCCTACCCTACCAGCAACGTTATTCTCCTGTAAACACAACTGTTCAGGTTAGTGACACATCATAAATAATTACACTTGTTGCTTGCTTTACTAGAGTTCAAGCACAGGTTTAGTGTTAGGAATGTGATCACACAATAAAAGAGTATCTAGGGTTAGGTATATGATCACATACTAACGGAGGATCTAGGGTTAGGAATATGATCACATACTAACGGAGGATCTAGGGTTAGGAATATGATCACGTACTAAAGGATAATCTAGTGTTAGGAATATGATCACACACTAAAGGAGAATCTAGGGTTAGGAATATGATCACGTACTAAAGGAGGATCTAGTGTTAGGAATATGATCACGTACTAAAGAGGATCTAATGTTAGGAATATGATTACGTACTAAAGGATGATCTAGTGTTAGGAATATGATCACGTACTAAAGGAGGATCTAATGTTAGGAATATGATCACGTACTAAAGGATGATCTAGTGTTAGGAATATGATCACGTACTAAAGGAGGATCTAGTGTTAGGAATATGATCACGTACTAAAGGAGGATCTAGTGTTAGGAATATGATCACGTACTAAAGGAGGATCT
>NW_013676004.1:6484-11216 GCF_000517525.1 Limulus polyphemus
TACAGAGGACCAATATACAGATAGAGCTCCTCCATCATCCTCGTTTACTTCATTAACTATTTACAGAGGACCAATATACAGATAGAGCTCCTCCATCATCCTCGTTTACTTCATTAACTATTTACAGAGGACCAATATACAGATCGAGCTCCTCCATCATCCTCGTTTACTTTATTAATTAAACCGTCCAATATCCTTTATTTAAACCAACGTAATTTAAGACACAGCATTAAACTTACCAAACAAACGGCTGGAGAAACAAAAACCCAGCTAGTGAGAAAATACCAGTTTGGCCGATGTCCTGTCATCTCTTCAATGTTGCTAGAAAACCTTTTTACGCCTGAAATAATTTACTGTTATTACTACTTCTATAAATTCGTAGCTTTACAAAGTGGTAACATAAAACCTGAATTCAACACACAAACAAATCTACAAATTAAAAGTCCATTTGTTAATGAATAGTACTGAATTATATTGAAAACAATTGAAAATCCCGCAACAGATAAAAACAAAACTTAAATTGTCTTAATAATCGGCTCTTGAGTATAATAAGACACGGATTAAAGATAATAAAAAATCATTTGACAGATCTAAATGAAAACTTTAATACAACATCACGTTCTAGGGTTAACTCGCATATAATAAGACACCACTTTTTTAGGGTTAACTTGTGTACAGTACAACAGCACGTTCTAGGGTTAACTCGCGTATAATAAGACACCACTTTTTAGGGTTAACTTGTGTACAGTACAACAGCACGTTCTAGTGTTAACTCGCGTATAATAAGACATCACTTTTTAGGGTTAACTTGTGTACAGTACAACAGCAAGTTCTAGGGTTAACTCGGGTATAATAAGACACCACTTTTTAGGGTTAACTTGTGTACAGTACAACAGCACATTCTAGAATTAACGTACATATAACACAACACTATTTTATAAAGTTAAATTGTAAATGGTACAACAACAACACCTTCGGTTAACACGTATAACACATCACCAGATTTTACGAACAAGATAACACCAGTGAAGCCACAGAAACAAACAGGTATATTAAAAGTGACCTAATAATTAATGGTCTGTTTTACTAATGTAAAACATTTGATATCACTTCACGCTACAACTGACACACAGTTTGAAATTTACCATAGACCCACGTAATAGCTATAGTTTGGAAGAAAACAGTAAACAGTAGAGTCATTCCACTGGCAGAATAATAATCCATCAGTTGAAATATGTACATGCCCCCCTGAAAAACAAAAAGATTGTTGTGGTAAATAATAGAATCAGTTTAAACAAACTGAAACAGAATTATTATTGTTCTGGTCATTAAGTGAATTTTTACTAACAATACAAACTAAAGGGTGAATATTACTGGACAGTTCTGTGATCGGTAGAAACAACGAAGAAAGTGGTATTATCTTGGTGTTGGGTATCTTACTAATTGAAATGAATATATTGTTAGTTACATGATTAAACATTACTGTTGTAAACAGAAAAATACGTAGGTTCAAGGAGTCTTGATACAAGATGATAAAAATACCCTATAACCCGAGTGATTTCGAAAGGTGGGCCTTTCTTCTTCAGGGGCAAACTGGGAATACTGAATAAAGATATTACTTGAAAACAAATTATAAGTTCAGAAATATATAAAATACCATATACATTTCCTTTGGGTGACATCTATTGATAAGTTCTATAAACATTTTAATATTCACCTACTGGAAATAAATAAAGATAAAATGCTCATAGAGATGAAGATACTGACAAGAGTTGCTAAGTTAGCGACATTTCAGTCGACCAATCATTAGATGTCATGTACTACACACCCATCATTAGACGTCATGTACTACACACCAATCATTACCCGTCATGTACTACACACCAATCATTAGACGTCATGTACTACACACCCATCATTACCCGTCATGTACTACACACCCATCATTAGACATCATGTACTACACACCAATCATTAGTCATCGTGTACTACACACCAATCATTAGATATCATGTACTACACACCAATCATTACCCGTCATGTACTACACACCAATCATTAGACATCACGTACTACACACCAATCATTAGACATCACGTACTACACACCCATTATTAGACATCACGTACTACGCACCCATTATTAGACATCACGTACTACACACCAATCATTACCCGTCATGTACTACACACCAATCATTAGACATCACGTACTACACACCAATCATTAGACATCACGTACTACACACCCATTATTAGACATCATGTACTACACACCAATCATTAGACATCATGTACTACACACCAATCATTAGACATCATGTATTACACACCAATCATTACCCGTCATGTACTACACACCAATCATTAGACGTCATGTACTACACACCCATCATTAGACGTCATGTACTACACACCAATCATTACCCGTCATGTACTACACACCAATCATTAGACATCACGTACTACACACCCATCATTAGACATCATGTACTACACACCAATCATTAGACATCATGTATTACACACCAATCATTACCCGTCATGTACTACACACCAATCATTAGACATCACGTACTACACACCAATCATTAGACATCACGTACTACACACCCATTATTAGACATCACGTACTACGCACCCATTATTAGACATCACGTACTACACACCCATTATTAGACATCACGCACTACACACCAATCATTAGACATCATGTACTACACACCCATCATTAGACATCACGCACTACACACCCATCATTAGACATCATGTACTACACACCAATCATTAGACATCACGTACTACACACCAATCATTAGACGTCACGTACTACACACCCATCATTAGACGTCATGTACTACACACCAATCATTAGACGTCACGTACTACACACCCATAATTAGACGTCATGTACTACACACCCATAATTAGACGTCATGTACTACACACCCATCATTAGACGTCATGTACTACACACCAATCATTAGACATCACGTACTACACACCAATCATTAGACATCACGTACTACACACCCATCATTAGACATCACGTACTACACACCCACCATTAGATATCACGTACTACACACCCATCATTAGACATCATGTACTACACACCAATCATTAGATATCATGTACTACACACCAATCATTACCCGTCATGTACTACACACCCATCATTAGACATCACATACTACACACCCATCATTAGACATCATGTACTACACACCCATCATTAGACATCACGTACTACACACCCATTATTAGACATCACGCACTACACACTAATCATTAGACATCACGTACTACACACCCATTATTAGACATCACGTACTACACACCCATTATTAGACATCACGTACTACACACCCATTATTAGACATCACGTACTACACACTAATCATTAGACATCACGTACTACACACCAATCATTAGACATCACGTACTACACACCAATCATTAGACATCATGTACTACACACAGTATAATATAATAATATATTATACTGTTAGTACTAACTTCTCACTTTTGCAACCATACTGTGACAACTGTCATTATTAATCTCTCACTATAGCAACCATACTGTGACAACTGTCATTATTAACTTCTTACTATAACAACCATACTGTGACAACTGTCATTATCAACTTCTCACTATATCAACCGTGCTGTGACAACTGTCATTATTAACTTCTCACTATAGCAACTATACTGTGACAACTGTCATTATTAACTTCTCACTATAGCAACTATACTGTGACAACTATCATTATTAACTTCTCACTATAGGGGTATAGTGAGAAGTTAATCATGACGGTTGTCACAGTATGGTTGCTATAGTGAGAAGTTAATAATGACGGTTGTCACAGTATGGTTGTAATAGTGAGAAGTTAATAATGACAGTTGTCACAATACGGTTGCTATAGTGAGAAGTTAATAATGACAGTTGCCACAGTAAGGTTGCTATAGTGAGAAGTTAATAATGACAGTTGTCACAGTATGGTTGCTATAGTGAGAAGTTAATAATGACAGTTCTCACAGTATGGTTGCTATAGTGAGAAGTTAATAATGACAGTTGTCACAGTATGATTAACCATACTGTGACAACCGTCATTATTAACTTCTCACTATAGCAACCGTATTGTGACAACTGTCATTATTAATTTTTCACTATAACAACCATACTGTAACAACTGTCATTATTAACTTCTCACTATAGCAACCATACTGTGACAACTGTCATTATTAACTTCTCACTATAGCAACCGTATTGTGACAACTGTCATTATTATCTTCTCACTATACCAACCTTACTGTGGCAACTGTCATTATTAACTTCTCACTATAGCAACCGTACTGTGGCAACTGTCATTATTATCTTTTTACTATACCAACCATACTGTGACAACTGTCATTATTAACTTCTCACTATAGAAACTATACTGTGATAACTGTCATTATTATCTTCTCACTATACCAACCTTACTGTGGCAACTGTCATTACTAACTTCTCACTATAGCAACCATACTGTGACAACTGTCATTATTAACTTCTCACTATAGCAACCATACTGTGACAACTGTCATTATCAACTTCTCACTATAGCAACCATACTGTAACAACTGTCATTATTAACTTCTTACTATACCAACCATACTGTGACAACTGTCATTATTAACTTCTTACTATACCAACCATACTGTGACAACTGTCATTATCAACTTCTTACTAT
>NW_013676004.1:11808-12396 GCF_000517525.1 Limulus polyphemus
CACACCCATCATTAGACATCATGTATTACACTCCAATCATTAGACGTCATGTACTATACACCCATCATTAGACATCATGTATTACACTCCAATCATTAGACGTCATGTACTACACACCAATCATTAGACGTCATGTACTACACACCCATCATTAGACGTCATGTACTACACACCAATCATTAGACATCATGTACTACACACCAATCATTAGACGTCATGTACTACACACCCATCATTAGACGTCATGTACTACACAACAATCATTAGAAATCACGTACTACACACCAATCATTAGACGCCATGTACTACACACCCATCAGTAGACATCATGTACTACACACCAATCATTACCCGTCATGTACTACACACCAATCATTAGACATCATGTACTACACACCAATCATTAGACGTCATGTACTACACACCAATCATTAGACATCATGTACTACACACCAATCATTACCCGTCATGTACTACACACCAATCATTAGACATCATGTACTACACACCAATCATTAGACATCATGTACTACACAACAATCATTAGAAATCACGTACTACACACCCATCATTAGACATCATGTACTA
>NW_013676004.1:13274-15502 GCF_000517525.1 Limulus polyphemus
CATGGAAACAGAAACTAAACAAATATAAACATTTGTAAAATGGATAATATTATCCATGGAAACAGAAACTAAACAAATATAAACATTTGTAAAATGGATAATATTATCCATGGAAACAGAAACTAAACAAATATAAACATCAGTAAAATGGATAATATTACCATGGAAACAGAAACTAAACAAATATAAACATTAGTAAAATGGATAATATTATCCATGGGAACAGAATCTAAACAAATATAAACATTAGTAAAATGGATAATATTACCATGGAAACAGAAACTAAACAAATATAAACATTAGTAAAATGGATAATATTATCCATGGAAACAGAAATACTGAACCAATAACGAACATGGAGTTTAGAGAGTTATTAAAATGAACCTTTTTTGGACAAATAACAGTTAAATAATTAAAATCAAACATCCGAACACATTTCTGAAGCTCGTGTTTTTACCGGAAGAAGTTGTTCCTAAACTTGTTGTAGCTTCCGAGAGTTACGACGGAACCGAAACCAATACCAAATGTGAAGAACACTTGCGTTCCTGCTGTCACCCACACCTAAAACATTCATGTAAGAAACCAATACTGATTAGACGGAGTTAACTTGAGAGAAAATTTCAGTTTTGCTAAGTTTTGATTAAAAAATAAACAAAAATAATCGCTTGAGAGTTGTAGATTAACAGTGACACTATTTTCACTGAAGACGTTAACCTGTAAACTATAGCTTCAATGAAAAGTAAGTTTTAATTGTTGGCCGACCTGGTGGTTGGAGATAGATACTTAGCATCAAACATGTTCACCCTTTCAGCTATAAGGGCATTATTATGTTAAAGTTAATCTTATTATTCGTTGATAAAAGAACATGCGATAAGTTCTGCCTAACACTTGCCTCCTCTCTGTTTCACAGTTTAAAATCAGTTACTATGGCTATAAACATTATTGTTGTGTAAAGTGTTATCAAGTAGAAATTTACTTCATTACTGTAGTGTAAAGTGTTATCAAGTATAAATGTTCTTCATTACTGTAGTGTAAAGTGTTATCAAGTAAAAATGTTCTTCATTACTGTAGTGTAAAGTGTTATCAAGTAAAAATGTTCTTCATTACTGTAGTGTAAAGTGTTATCAAGTATAAGTGTTCTTCATTGTTCTATTGTATTTTATTTCACGGAAAGTAACAAAATTACTATGTTGAACTAATATACTTTAGGAAAAGTAGTAGCATCTACTGATAACTCTTAACATAGCCTTAACATTGTCTTCTCTGTTCGAAAGGTGGGATTTAACAGTCACTCTTTTGATAACTTTTCGTGACTCATGAATCTACGGATTAACAGTTAGGGTAAACTACCCACAAGGCCACACTGTCCAAATTGTCATTCTTAAATGAATTAGGTTTCCCCCATCCGGTGGCTAAGTGGGAAGTCTGAACGCTTGCAACAATAGAAACTGGGTTTCGATACCCGCGGTTAGCAGAAAAGTGCCTATTGTGTAACTTTGTTGCAAAGTGATTGTTTATACAGGAAAATTTGGTTATAACAACTTCTTTTGTATTTAGTATTTATATATAAATAAGGTTGTTGTTGTTTTTGAAGTAAAGCACAAACCTACACAATAGGATATCTGTGCTCTGCCCACCACGGGTATCGAAACCCGGATTCTAGCGTTGTCAGTCCGCAGACATATCGCTGTGCTACTGGGGGGCTATCAAAAAGGAGTAATCAGAATAGTTGAACAGAAGAAGAGAAATTAATTTAAAATAAACGAACCTTGGCATCCAACAGTTTGTCGAATTGTGGAGTTATGTAAAACAGAAGTCCGTCTCCAGCTCCTTCTAACGTCACTCCACGAAAAAACAGAATGATGAGAATGACGTATGGAAAGATTGCTGACACCCAGATGATCTGTAACGAACGTAAATAATTAACTTTAAAGAACTTAAACAAATGCAATAGTTAAACTAAAAATATTAGAAATTATTGAATATAACAAAAGCTATCAGAGATGCTGAAAAAACAAGTATTATGTCACAGTGATTTGTAATGGTGTTTTATGTCACTAGGTGATCTATCCTTATGATTACTGTAATGGTGTTTTTATCCTTATAATTACTGTAATGGTGTTTTATGTCACTAGTTGATCTAACCTTATGATTACTGTAATGGTGTTTTATGTCACTAGGTGATCTATCCTTGTGATTACTGTAATGGTGTTTTATGTCACTAGGTG
>NW_013676004.1:16502-17837 GCF_000517525.1 Limulus polyphemus
AAAAATGTTCATCATTACTGTAGTGTAAAGTGTTATCATATAGAAATGTTCTTCAATACTGTAGTGTAAAGTGTTATCAAGTATAAGTGTTCTTCATTGTTCTATTGTATTTTATTTCACAGAAAGTAACAAAATTACGATGTTGAACTAATATACTTTAGAAAAAGAAGTAGAATCTACTGATAACTCTTAACATAGCCTTAACATTGTCTTCTCTGTTCGAAAGGTGGGATTTAACAGTCACTCTTTTGATAACTTTTCGTGACTCATGAATCTACGGATTAACAGTTAGGGTAAACTACCCACAAGGCCACACTGTCCAAATTGTCATTCTTAAATGAATTAGGTTTCTCCCATCCGGTGGCTAAGTGGGAAGTCTGAACGCTTGCAACAATAGAAACTGGGTTTCAATACCCGCGGTTAGCAGAAAAGTGCCTATTGTGTAACTTTGTTGCAAAGTGATTGTTTATATAGGATAATTTGGTTATAACAACTTCTTTTGTATTTAGTATTTATATCTAAACAAGGTTGTTGTTGTTTTTGAAGTAAAGCACAAACCTACACAATAGGATATCTGTGCTCTGCCCACCACGGATATCGAAACCCGGATTCTAGCGTTGTCAGTCCGCAGACATATCGCTGTGCTACTGGGGGGCTATCAAAAAGGAGTAATCAGAATAGTTGAACAGAAGAAGAGAAATTAATTTAAAATAAACGAACCTTGGGATCCAACAGTTTGTCGAATTGTGGAGTTATGTAAAACAGAAGCCCGTCTCCAGCTCCTTCTAACGTCACTCCACGAAAAAACAGAATGATGAGAATGACGTATGGAAAGATTGCTGACACCCAGATGATCTGTAACGAATGTAAACAATTAACTTTAAAGAACTTAAACAAATGCAATAGTTAAACCAAAAATATTAGAAATTATTGAATATAACAAAAGCTATCAGAGGTGCTGAAAAAACAAGTATTATGCCACAGTTATTATTGTAATGGTGTTTTATGTCACTAGGTGATCTATCCTTATGATTACTGTAATGGTGTTTGATGTCACTAGGTGATCTATTCTTATGATTACTGTAATGGTGTTTTATGTCACTAGGTGATCTATCCTTATGATTTGTAATGGTGTTTTATGTCACTAGGTGATCTATCCTTATGATTACTGTAATGGTGTTTTCCAACTGAACTATACATAGTAAGGAGAAGGAAAGATTACATACAATAGCCTGACAGTAATCATAAGGAAAGATCACCTAGTGACAGAAAACACCATTACAGTACTCATAAGGATACGTCACCTAGTGACATAAATCTCACCTTTCCACTACT
>NW_013676004.1:18349-20843 GCF_000517525.1 Limulus polyphemus
ATGATTACTGTAATGGTGTTTTATGTTACTAGGTGATCTATCCTTATGATTACTGTAATGGTGTTTTATGTCACTAGGTGATCTATCCTTGTGATTACTGTGATGGTGTTTTATGTCACTAGGTGACGTGTCCTTAAGGATACTGTAATGGTGTTTTATGTCACTAGGTGATCTATCCTTATGATTACTGTAATGGTGTTTTTGATCTATACTTATGATTACTGTAATGGTGTTTTATGTCACAAGGTGATCTATTCTTATGATTACTGTAATGGTGTTTTATGTCACTAGGTGATCTATTCTTATGATTACTGTAATGGTGTCTTATGTCACTAGATGATCTATCCTTATGATTACTGTAATGGTGTTTTATGTCACTAGGTGATCTATCCTTATGATTACTGTAATGGTGTTTTATGTTACTAGGTGATCTATCTTTGTGATTTGTAACGGTGTTTTATGTTACTAGGTGATCTATCCTTGTGATTACTGTAATGGTGTTTTATGTTACTAGGTGATCTATCCTTATGATTACTGTAATGGTGTTTTATGTCACTAGGTGACGTATCCTTATGATTACTGTAATGGTGTTTTATGTCACTAGGTGATCTATCCTTATGATTACTGTAATGGTGTTTTCCCTATCCTTATGATTACTCACCTAGTAACATAAAACACCATTACAGTAATCACAAGGATAGATCACCTAGTAACATAAAACACCATTACAGTAATCATAAGGATAGATCACCTAGTGACATAAAACACCATTACAATAATCATAAGGATAGATCACCTAGTGACATAAAACACCATTACAGTAATCACAACGATAGATCACTTAGTGACATAAAACACCATTACAGTAATCATAAGGATAGATCACCTAGTGACATAAAACACCATTACAGTAATCATAAGTATAGATCACCTAGTGACATAAAACAACATTACAGTAATCACAAAGATAGATCACCTAGTGACATAAAACACCATTACAGTAATCACAAGGATACATCACCTAGTGTAGGTGACGTATCCTTATAATTACTGTAATGGTGTTTTATGTCACTAGTTGATCTATCCTTGTGATTACTGTATTGGTATTTTATGTCACTAGGTGATCTATCCTTGTGATTACTGTAATGGTGTTTTATGTCACTAGGTGATCTATCCTTATGATTACTGTAATGGTGTTTTATGTCACTAGGTGATCTATCCTTATGATTACTGTAATGGTGTTTTATGTCACTAGGTGATCTATCCTTATGATTACTGTAATGGTGTTTTATGTCACTAGGTGATCTATCCTTATGATTACTGTAATGGTGTTTTATGTCACTAGGTGATATATCCTTGTGATTATTGTAATGGTGTTTTATGTCACTAGGTGATCTATCTTTGTGATTACTGTAATGGTGTTTTATGTCATTAGGTGACGTATCCTCATGATTACTGTAATGGTGTTTTATGTTACTAGGTGATCTATTCTTATGATTACTGTAATGGTATTTTATGTCACTAGGTGATCTATCCTTGTGATTACTGTAATGGTGTTTTATGCCACTAGGTGATCTATCTTTGTGATTACTGTAATGGTGTTTTATGTTACTAGGTGATCTATACTTATGATTACTGTAATGGTGTTTTATGTTACTAGGTGATCCATCCTTATGATTACTGTAATGGTGTTTTATGTCACTAGGTGATGTATCCTTATGATTACTGTAATGGTGTTTTATGTCACTAGGTGATCTATCTTTGTGATTACTGTAATGGTGTTTTATGTCACTAGGTGATGTATCCTTATGATTACTGTAATGGTGTTTTATGTTTGACATAAAACACCATCACAGTAATCACAAGGATAGGTCACCGAGTGACATGAAACACCATTACAGTAATCATAAGGATACGTCACCTAGTGACATAAAACACCATTACAGTAATCATAAGGATAGATCACCTAGTGACATAAAACACCATTACAGTAATCATAAGGATAGATCACCTAGTGACATAAAACACCATTACAGTAATCAATATGACTTAAGACTTGTTTTCTGCACATTTTATAATCTCTAGTATTTTAGGTTTAATTATTACATCTCTTTCAACTGTTTAAAGTTAATTTACGTTGGTTACAGATCATCGGGGTGTCAGCAATTTCTCCATACGTCATTCTCATCATTCTTTTTATTCGTGGAGTGACATTAGAGGGCGCTGGAGACGGACTTCTGTTTTACATAACTCCCCAGTTCGACAAACTGTCAAATCCAAAGGTTCGTTCATCTGAATGTTATTTCATTTCTACTCATCAACTGATGTAACGTGATAGTAGATTACATTACAGTAAGTAAGGACATTTCAACCTGATAGTACATTACATTACAGTAAGTAAGGACATTTCAACCTGATAGTACATTACATTACAGTAAGTAAGGACATTTCAACCTGATAGTACATTACATTACAGTATGTAAGGACATTTCAA
>NW_013676005.1:0-11802 GCF_000517525.1 Limulus polyphemus
TTTTTGTTGTTACGGATTATATGTTGTTTATTTGTTGTTACGGAATATATGTTTGTCTATTTGTTGTTACGGAATATATGTTTGTCTATTTGTTGTTACGGAATATATGTTTGTCTGTATGTTGTTACGGAATATTTGTTGTTTATTTGTTGTTACGGAATATATGTTTGTTTATTTGTTGTTACGGAATATATGTTTGTCTATTTGTTGTTACGGAATATATGTTTGTCTATTTGTTGTTACGGAATATATGTTTGTTTATTTGTTGTTACGGAATATATGTTTGTTTATTTGTTGTTACGGAATATATGTTTGTTTATTTGTTGTTACGGAATATATGTTTGTCTATTTGTTGTTACGGAATATATGTTTGTCTATTTGTTGTTACGGGATATATGTTTGTCTATTTGTTGTTACGGAATATATATGTTTGTTTATTTGTTGTTACGGAATATATGTTTGTTTATTTGTTGTTACGGAATATATGTTTGTCTATTTGTTGTTACAGAATATATGTTTGTCTATTTGTTGTTACGGAATATATGTTTGTTTATTTGTTGTTACGGAATATATGTTTGTCTATTTGTTGTTACAGAATATATGTTTGTCTATTTGTTGTTACGGAATATATGTTTGTTTATTTGTTGTTAAGCACAAACCTACACAATTTGCTATCTGTGCTGTGCTCGCCACGGGTATCGAATACAGCGTTTTAGCGTTTTAAGCTTTCAGATTTAACGCTGAGGCACTGGAGGGGTGGAGGGTAGATTGGATGTCAGCTCTAATTTTGTATGTAGATAATGTACAATTTTTAATATCCTAGCGACACAGGGAAAAACAAGTATAGGCGAAGTATTACAACAAATTATTGTGGTTACCGTTTCACTGTGGTCAACAAGAACTTACTTTGTGCTGTAAGGACCGTGTTTCAGATTTTATCATGCGTCTCATCAATTCAGTTGTTATCTGTAAAAGTATTGGTGTTTAACGTACACCATCCAGAACATCTATAGTTATGACTTATCACCCATTTATCTTCCCTATACCTCGCATAAGTCACAGAAACTTTTAACTTTTCCTCAATGACCCTACCACATCAGACATTTTAACGTTGTAGAGCTTTTAACGTTACATAGTTTCAGTGGTTATAACAATGGACAGAAATACTGAAGTGAAACTATTAACGTTAAAATGTTTGATATATAGTTTAACTTCAGTATTTCTGTCCATTGTTATAACCACATCAAACATTTTAAAGCTATATAGTTTCACTTCAGTATTTCTGTCCATTGTTATATTGTCTCGAGCCATACATTCACAAGAAAACGCAAATATCATAAATATATAACTGTCATTCATTTTATTAGCCTGTCAAGCCTAACGAAGTTAATCGAAACGCCACCAGATGAGATAAATTTGTTTATATTTCAGTGTTGTATTTACAGTGATTTGATTTGATTGCACTCAATGAGAGATATATAGAAATGTTACATATTTCAAAACTTTTAACCCTAACGATTATTTTGGTGCTTTCAATTTTTTCCTAAGAAGATGTGTTCATATAATCTTAATTTGCTCATTATGTATTTTTAAAAGTTCTATATTGATGGTGTCAAATCTGATTGTGTAAAGTTTGATCTGTGTCTTCATTTATAGAAAGAAAACAAACATTCAGTTATGAACAGAAGTGACCCAAATTTACCCACATCAAAAAGGTATATGTTTTGTTTGTTTCTAGTTAAGCACAAAGCTACACAAAGGGCTATCTGTGCTCTACCCACCACGGGTATCGAAACCCGGTTTCTAGCGTTGTAAGTCCGCAGATATACTGCTGAGCCACTAGAGGGACAAGTAAATTTGTATTTTAAATAAATTTCGCGCAAAGCTACTTGAGGACTACTTTTCAGTGATAAACTGGAGGGAAGGTAGCTATTCAACCTCACCGAACACCAAATTTTTGGCTACTCTTTACCAACGAATAATGTGATTGACCGTCCCATTATAACACCCCCCACGGCTGAAAAGGCTAGCATGTTCGGTGACGGGATTCGAACCCGAGCCATAACCACCAGGCTATGTCAGGCCATACAAATAAGAATGGTGTTTTTTAAAGATATTTATATATATATATATATAATATGAAGAACAAACAGAATTTTTGTAAGCTTAATGATCTGTATGAACTTAGATTATGTTTTTACGAGAGGTTTGTAAATGTCCTCCGGTGGAACAGTGGTAAGTCTGTGGATTTGCAACTCTAAAATAAGAGGTTCGATTCTCCTCGGAGGACACAGTAGATAGCCCGATGTGGCTTTGCTATAAAAGAACACACTCTCTGTTGTAAATGTATAAATATTTTACTCATTAAAATTCTGTAAATTTGCGTACTTATTTCTGTTCCAGTCAACATTGATACTATCAGTTGGTATATTTTAATTTAACGTTTCCCTGGTGGGTCAGTGATAGGTTTATGGACTTCTTTTTAGTGTACACAGTACAGATAGCCCATGGTGTAGCTTTGCACTAACAAAAAACCCCATAATTGTTAACGTTATTTGTCTTGAAATTTGTATGTATTTTTTGAAGAGAAAATAACATTAATTACCAATCTGCTTTGAAATTATATTTCAAAACTTCATTTAACTTGGTATTTAAGAATTTAAAGTTTTCCTGATTAATATTATTATTATGGTGCGTGATTGACCGTCAACGTAATACCCATTGTTATAAGCTTGTGTGAAGGACGGCAAGGTCAATTTTATGTGACATGCACCTCTGGCAGACTCTCTACTGTCACATTATGATTAAGCATTTCGTCTGAGCAGACGTAAGGGGAATCTCACAGACATGTGGTTGAAAGGGATTGCTTCATCGCACTGTCTTTTCTTTATGTGGTTCGGAAGGTTCTCTTTAGTAACTATAGCTTGTTTGTTTATTTTGAATTTCGCGCAAAGCTACAAGAGGGCTATCTGCGCTAGCCGTCCCTAATTTAGCAGTGAAAGACTAGAGGGAAGGCAACTAGTCATCACCACCCACCGCCAACTCTTGGGCTACTCTTTTTACCAACGAATAGTGGGATTGACCGTCACATTATAACGACCCCACGGCTGAAAGTGCGAGCATGTTTGGTGGGACGGGGATTCGAATCCGCGACCCACAGATTGCGAGTCGAGCGCCCTAACGACCTGGTCATGCCGGGTCTAGTAACTATAGCGTATGAAAATTTGAGGTTCGAAGCCCTAAGTGCTCTGTTGTACAAGGATTTCGCTGCCCATGGCGTAACTGGTTCGTATAAAACAGAATGCATTAGTATATGCAAATTGTTTTTCTAAAGTACAATTAACCCTTCCAAGTCGATATGATTTGACTGCTAGTATTGTTTGTTATAGCTTCAACAATTTACTGTTGTACGTAGCATGTGTGCTTGCAAGATAGTTGAAGTAACATGTTATTAGAAGTTTTGAGTGAAACGTTTGTGTTCCCTTAAGATAATGTCATACTAACGCTCAAGCGTTATCGACTAAAGTAGTACCGAAACTGTTTTTTTTTCTTCTTTATTTAATAAATGCAAGTATTTTGAGTAAATACTAATGATATTTTATAATTATTTTAATGTAGCGACGAAGACGATAAACCTGTAACAAACCTCAACTGCTCTGGAAGCTCCTTAAATTCAAATCTCTCAGCAAGGTTTGTTGATTAATTTTGTTCTAACTATTTTAATATTTCAAATGAATAAAGTGTGTGTAGTTAAAACAAAACTGGAACTTTTAATCTTGTTAAAACACGTGTTTGAACTTTTTCTTATCGCCCATGTGTTAACTTTGAATGATACATGAACTAAAGATTCGTGCAGCGTTTATGGAAGTTTATTTATATCTGTTTACCCAACCAAGGTTTGGACTATTAAAAAAATGCTATCTTAGGTACAACCTACGCCCTTGCGATGCTTTAGGTACATCCACTCACAAAATCTGAACCTCTTAATTTAAAAAAATGCGTCAAAACTTCTCAGAAAAGCGAACTCTTGTTCTATTACACCACGAGTTTTGTATCATGACGTCAGTTAGGTACTCTATATATAGCTCTTGATGACGTGGGAGCTCAGACATTCTTTCTATTTATGGCATTCGTTGTAACTTGGGTTGATTGATACTTTTAAGTAGAAGTCCTTGGACAGATAACTGAATTTTGCGACCACTTGTTCACCACGTGGATCGAACTGTGGTAAAAGTATTACATGGACAATGTATGTACTTTTAGAAAGGAAATACTTGCTTGTTTCTAAGCACGAAGCTACACAGTGAACTATCTGTGCTGTGTGTATGGAGACATGCTGTAATACCACAGTCTGGATGGCTGAGGGAAATGTTTATTTGTTGTTAAGCACGAAGCTACAAAGTGTGCTACCTGTGCTGTGTATAGAGACATGCTGTTATACCACAGCCTGGGTGGCAGAGGGAAATGCTTGTTTGTTGTTAAGCGTAAAGCTACAAAGTGAACTATCTGTGCTGTGTGTGTTGAGACATGCTGTTATACTATAGCCTGGGTGGCAGAGGGAAATGTTTATTTGTTGTTAAGCACAAAGCTACACAGTGAACTATCTGTGCTGTGTATGGAGACATGCTGTTATACCACAGCCTGGGTGGCAGAGGGAAATGTTTATTTGTTGTTAAGCACGAAGCTACACAGTGAACTATCTGTGCTGTGTATGGAGACATGCTGTTATACCACAGCCTGGGTGGCAGAGGGAAATGTTTATTTGTTGTTAAGCACAAAGCTACAAAGTGTGCTATCTGTGCTGTATCTTGAGATATGCTGTTATACCACAGCCTGGATGGCAGAGGGAAATGAAGTTTGGTATTTAAAATTAAATAAATAATTAGCCCCAAATCTAGTTTATGACAAGGCTTAATGTTATAATATGTTTGACTGAAAAACAATACACAGAGTTATATATTTTTCTACAAGTAATACGTTCTGTAAAAATATGTAAGAAATTTATAATATTTTTGTTTGGTTTGGCCAGACCTTTACCTTTCAACGGAAACTATTTGTCCTAGAAATGTGTGTTAATGTATCAAAATACTTATATTTTTTTACTTCGTTTCTTCACCAAGCTTGAACTTTAGTGAAGAAAAGATGACGTAGAGGCCTAATATATATTTTGGTTCGCTACAACAGAATAGTTTCACCGTATTCAGGGCTCGTCAGTGCTACTTGGAAGAGCGTACCAAATAAATAAAGTAGGCCTCATATGCTAGTGGAAAATATGCGGTTTCTTTGATTTTGATGTATGTTACACTTTAACCAAATACTTAAAGTATTTTTAGGTTATTAATGATGATTAAACATGAAAACCAAACCACGTGTATCAACTTTGTAAATTATATAGCCTTTTGTGGTTAAAAGTACTCATTAGCAAAATATACAAAGAATACGATTTAAATCATATAACAATTCGACATCGGTTTTCATGTACAAAGCTTTCATGTAAGAAATTAACACACGAGTACTTTGGAGGTAACTGGTAAAAACAGAAACTGTGAGTTTTATACTTTTGAATAGGATTAATATAAATTATTCCAAAAAATAAGTTAATTATTGAAAATATTTTGCAGTCTCTGAATACAGCATAGAACTATGTTAAACGTTCTGTAGTACCTTGAAGATCTTGACCACTGAATTCCGTGTTAAATGTTCTGTAGTTCCTTGAAGATCTTGACCACTGAATTCCGTGTTAAATGTTCTATAGTTCCTTGAAGATCTTGACCACTGAATTCTGTGTTAAATGTTCTGTAGTTCCTTGAATATCTTGACCACCGAGTTCTGTGTTAAATGTTCTATAGTTCCTTGAAGATCTTAAACACCGAGTTCTATGTTAAATGTTCTATAGTTCCTTGAAGATCTTGACCACTGAATTCTGTGTTAAATGTTCTGTAGTTCCTTGAATATCTTGACCACTGAATTCTGTGTTAAATGTTTTATAGTTCCTTGAAGATCTTGACCACCGAGTTCTGTGTTAAATGTTCTATAGTTCCTTGAAGATCTTGACCACTGAATTCCGTGTTAAATGTTCTATAGTTCCTTGAAGATCTTGACCACTGAATTCTGTGTTAAATGTTCTATACTTCCTTGAAGATCTTGACCACTGAATTCTGTGTTAAATGTTCAATACTTCCTTGAAGATATTGGCCACTGAATTCTATATCGTTTGGATTGTGTATGTAACCGTATTTTTGTATTAAATTATTGAATATTCTCTAGTTGTATTAAAATAAAAACTACTGTTCGCTTCAGAGCTAGTATTTTGTTCAAGAATATTGAAAACATAGAGAAATAAAATATTTAATCTTTTAATATCCCAAGTAAGAATAATTATCACTACTTTTTAGTTTTGCATATATCTAAATATTTATTTTTTAATGGAGGGCTTATAACGCCAGAAATCGGATTTCGATACCCACAGTGGACAGTGCACAAACAGTTGTTTATACAGCTTTGCGCTTAACATCAAACAGACGACATTATACATATAGTAGCGCCGCGTACTGAGAAATAGCGATTTGCTCCATTAAATGCTCACTTCAATAGAAATTGCAAATAATCCTAACGCATACTAACTTTAGTACCCCTAGCGGGCACAATACAAATAGCCCATCGTATAGTTTTGCGCTTATTAATAACAAACGAACAAGTGCAATCAGGGAGTCTGGAACAGGGGTGTTTTACTGTACTTGTATATATTTAATTTATCCGAAGTTCTCTCTCTCTCGTTAGCTACTGCTTGATACGGGTTCTTCCTATCTTGTATGATAACTTTTTATTTTCCTGCATTTCAGGGGGGATCTTTGAGTTTAATAGATCGATCAACAGCAGTAACTACTACCACTACTCGTTAATTAAGGAATTGCATTAAAACATTAATTACCATTCAACATACACGTGGAGCACGTACCCCAGTATTTTATATTGGAGATCTTGAATATCATTGGTCATACAATATTTTGCTGACAACAGCTTGTATTTAGTTTTTTTCTGTGCAGTCGGTATGTAGAAAAAAACATTTTGAAATCCCTGCCATATCAAATATACACGATGAGTCGACGATGTAAACACACGTGAAAATTCGAGTTTGTTGTAAACAGAAAACAATTTGTATTTTCTTTGTATACTTTCTACAATAATTGTCATTGTGTGAAATTGAATAATATGGTAAACCGTTATTATTGACTGTCAGGTAAACAAAATTGAATAATATGGTAAACCGTTATTATTGACTGTCAGGTAAACAAAATTGAATAATATTGTAAACCGTTATTATTGACTGTCAGCTTAACAAAACTGAATAAAATTGTAAATCGTTATTATTGACTATCAGCTAAACAAAATTGAATAATATTGTAAACCGTTATTATTGACTGTCAGCTTAACAAAACTGAATAAAATTGTAAATCGTTATTATTGACTATCAGCTAAACAAAATTGAATAATATAGTAAACCGTTATTATTGACTGTCAGCTAAACAAAATTGAATAATATTGTAAACCGTTATTATTGACTGTCAGCTAAACAAAATTGAATAAAATTGTAAATCGTTATTATTGACTGTCAGGTAAACAAAATTGAATAATATAGTAAACCGTTATTATTGACTGTCAGCTAAACAAAATTGAATGGTATTGTAAACCGTTATTATTGACTGTCAGCTAAACAAAATTGAATAGTATAGTAAACCGTTATTATTGACTGTCAGCTAAACAAAATTGAATAGTATTGTAAACCGTTATTATTGACTGTCAGCTAAACAATTTTCGACTGTCCACCCCTTAATGTTTTGAACGTTCCGACATGCATGTCAGGTCGCTGTATTCGAACGGATAAAGCTGAAAGACCGTGTGATATTTACTCCTGCTGGTAGTTTCAGTTGTACTCGCATAAGTAAAACTTATAACTATTAAGACAAATGTTCAGGTAAATTTTTTTTATTCTAGTTCATCAATCCGCGAGAAAGTTTAATGGGGAAAAAGTAAGATAATACCTTCATAAAATTCCTATTCAACTAGATCTGGTTTAATTTAGATATAAAAACAACTATTAGTATTACATTTGTGCAAAGTTAACGTTATTAGGTTTATGTATACGTAATGGAATATTTATAAAAAAAGAAAAGGTGTTTTTTCTTGGATTGAAAATATTTTGAAGTAAAAATATAATTTTTATTGCACGGAACTTTGCATGTTAGGTTAAAAATAATTTTATCACTTGTTTTCTGTTTTAGTAAAAAAACCTTGTACTGTCGTTATAAGTGTGATTTTTAATTAGTTAATATTATCAATGTCATAGTTATGTTATAACTGTAAGGTCACCATATGAAAACGTGTATGTTTGTTGTTTCCCTTTTGGGAACAACATGACGAAGTTGATGACGAATTATTTGTAGGTGGAAATTAATCCTCTAGACTATTGTACAATGTTTTGGTAACAAATCTATTTTTGTCGTTTACTAAGTTAATGCATATACTTTAATCCTGTAGTTGAATGTTCTAACTTCCAGGAAATAGGCTAGATAAACAAAAACATTATACTTTGCTGTTAGAGAATAACTAAAGTGTGTAGCAAAGGTAACAGCTGGAAAGATGTATACATCACAGCTTACTAAAGCTTCTGTGACCTGAATTATACTTTGTCAGAAACACTTAAACAATCGCTTGTTTCAGTTTCCCCCAAATTTTGCACCATTATATATTAACTGCTGGAGCAATAGGGAGAATCTTGACATGCATGTACACACTGGCCAACAGTCAAAATATATAAGTTATGATAAGGCTTTAATTAACTCTGTTTCATGGTGAAAGTTGCCTGTGTCAACAATAGAATACTTGGAAAAAAAACTTCCAATTCTGTTATTAAGAACAACAAAGAACATTATCTAATTTTGATGGTTCCAATTTTACTCGGACAATGATATGAAATTAAGACAATGTTTGTTTGTTAAAAATGTACATTTTATGTGAATTATTATTTTGACAATGATTAAAATCAGTCTGATTACAGTAAAATAACACTTATTGAATTTAATTTATAAGACTTGTTTCTAAATTGTTTTATTCAACATAAACAGAAATTTGGAATATCCATGCACTCCTATGGATATAGTTCATCGAGGTCATTCGGGAACCCCATTGGACTTTATTACAAACTTCAGTCCTTGTGCTGGAATTCTTTCATCATATGTGTTATCACCAACTTTCTTTCACTACAATGACTCAGACCTGGAAGCAGAAATAGACCAACCGAAGTGGCAGGAAAATGTTGGCATGGAGGAGTTGCGTCTTATGGAACCAAAGGAAAAGAAACGACAGGATGTGATAAATGGTAAAAAAAAAACCTTGTTTTTAAATAACCATATATTTTTGTTCTTTTGTATGTAACTTTATTATTTACAATAATTTTGTGCTCATACTGAAATTAATGTATGCAGCTTTTGAAAAATAAAAGAAACTGCATTTAACCTGTTTTACTGATACTTTCACTCTTATGATACTGAGCTGTTAAAGTTAAAAAAGTGTCACTGTCTGGTGTCACTTCAATGTGGAATACTGGATTCTGTCAGGAACTTTATATTGTAGTTTTATGTTCTTTAAGTTGATAACATATTTGGAGATGAATTACTGGGAGCTAATCCAGAAAAGTTATTTTCAAACAAACACACACACACACACACACACACACACAGATATTTACATATATATATACATGTACATATATGTACAGACACGCACCAAAGTAATTTGGAATTACAGTAGTTGATTACTGGATCAGTAAGACAAGTAAAATGTTCCAGTAAACACTATAAGAAACTTGATAATTACTTTTCTAACTTGAGTACTACAAGTGTCCATACCAATAAGTATTTCCTGTTGAAATTAAAATTGTGAAATTCCAGAGCATGTCAAAGTTTATACTTCTAATGTGTTTTATTACTAATCTTGAAACTGATGCTGGATCAAATACCGAGTTGCTACCACCCAGTTAATAATAGTGATCTGTACAAATATTGGGTACATACCAAGTAAACTTTCCTATCACGAATCTACTAATTTAAAAAAATCCAAGCCAAATCATTAACTACATAAATTTTAACATGTTAAAATTGTATACAGTATATTTGATAATGCATGTTTAGAACTTGCTTTCAGTTTGGTGTTGTTTTTTAAAATTTTGTTCATTAGAATTTTTGTGTACAGAGATAAAAGGAAAAACTTTAAGGCAGGTTTGAAAACATCACTTGAACATGAAATTGGGTTCTTCTGTAACACATAGATAAGGTTTTGATCTGAAGTGAAAAACAAACACTAAAATAAAGCTTGCATAAATTTACTGCATGATATGACTATAAACTAGAAGGCCAGATGGTTGTTGAAAATGTGTTTCAGGTTAGAATTTTATTGTAGTATATCAGAAGACTTTTGAACATCTCTCTTATTGTTATTGTTACATATATATATATATTGTCCATATTACAACTTTCATGCTTTTGTCTTGCAGAACTGTTCCATACTGAACAAACTCATGTTCGAAACCTCAAGGTGCTCGACAGGTTGTTCTTTCGACCTCTAATGCAAGAACAGCTACTTCCTATAGATCTGCTTCAACTCTTATTTCCCAACCTGGAAGAAATGTTGGAAATACATACTGGCTTCAACAAATTGATGAAAACTCGGCATCAAGAAGAGCCAGTAATTGGTGATATTGGAGAAATGGTGTTACAAATGGTAACCTCTAATAAATCTACATCTTTCTTTACAGGTGTACTTTTTTAACTTAAAATAATAATGAGAGGGTAATTTGGTTGTAGAGGAAAAAGTTTAACTGTGTATTTCTGGCAATATATATTCAAGTAAATTTATAAGAATGTACGCTCTAGGTTTTTTTTGTCTGTTTAATAATTGTGTTTATTTATAGGCCATACCTTTTTATTGTGAACTAACTTAAGACCTTGAAGAGAGATAAAAACTCAAAGTAATATTAGGGTGCTAAAGTTACATTTATTTAGTTTACATTGAATAAAACAACTTAATGCAGTCGTTTTACTTTTGGAGCCAATTTTCATTCATTGTTTTATGTTTCAGTTTGATGGCTCTTCCGGAGAAAGACTAAAGAAAGCAGCTTCTATGTTTTGTAGTAAGCAATCGATAGCTTTAGAAAGGTTAAAGGTGAAGCAACATAAGGAAGAAAAACTGGCCCAGTTTCTGGCTGTAAGTGATTAAAATGGTTATTATAAAAAACAAAAAACAGCTCTTTTATCATGCCAGTAGCTTGTGAGCTGTAGTTAATCTTCAACCTGTAGTTTGATATTTCACAAGTCATGATGGAAACTTTAGCTCTCATTATTTTTCTTAATACTTTTATCATGCCAGTAGCTTATGAGCTGTGGTTTGATATTTCACAATTCATGATGGAAACCTTAGCTCTCATTATTTTTCCTAATACTTTTATCATGCCAGTAGCTTATGAGCTGTGGTTAATCTTCAACCTGTGGTTTGATATTTCACAAGTCATGATGGAAACCTTAGCTCTCATTATTTTTCTTAATACATTTATCATGCCAGTAGCTTATGAGCTGTGGTTAATCTTCAACCTGTGGTTTGATATTTCACAAGTCATGATGGAAACTTTAGCTCTCATTATTTTTCTTAATACATTTATCATGCCAGTAGCTTATGAGCTGTGGTTAATCTTCAACCTGTGGTTTGATATTTCATAAGTCATGATGGAAACTTTAGCTCTCATTATTT
>NW_013676005.1:12378-13761 GCF_000517525.1 Limulus polyphemus
AAATATTAAACCCTTATCACATTGTTACAGTCCAGATAAACACTTGATGTATATGTGGTAAGGTTTTACTAGACATAGGGTTTATAGAGTATTTTATATATAAATATTAAACCCTTATCACATTGTTACAGTCCAGATAAACACTTGATGTATACGTGGCAAGGTTTTACTAGACATAGGGTTTATAGAGTATTTTATATATAAATATTAAACCCTTATCACATTGTTACAGTCCAGATAAACACTTGATGTATACGTGGCAAGGTTTTACTAGACATAGGGTTTATAGAGTATTTTATATATAAATATTAAACCCTTATCACATTGTTACAGTCCGTGATGCAATTTATGTTCATACTCTGTCTAAATACTGTGTTTTTACAATAGCCCTGCAATGTTGTTTCTGGTGGCTTGACAGGTGTGTCTTTGTATGGAATAGCATGAATACCCGTTTCATTTTCCATCTGTTTGAAGTATGCAGTGGTTGAATGGGAGATATAACTAGAAGCTATTAGTTGGTGGACTCGTACTGTGTTGGCCTCGCTTTCAGATGGAGGTCTTTCATGATTATGTTGTGTATTGTTCTCTAGCTGGTATATGTGGATGCCACTGACTATTGCATTCATTGTATACAAGATGCCCAACCTTACTACCACTTGGGTACTGTTATTGCAGGTCTATTTCAGTATGGCTCTGGTGCCTCAAGTTGATCCACATTTCTTTGTTTTCCAATGCTGTCATATACAAAGGATATAATAAATTTTGAAAACTTGAAGTCCCTGATTTGAACATATCTAGTTTGTGATCTAGTGTTATAAATATTGTGTTCAATAAGACTTTTTTTACATCCCCTTCCAAAAGCAGTCAATCTTCAGTTGTATCACATTATACCTACAAAATACCTAACAGTGATAAAATATATTTCTAATAAATCGTACCATTCCACTACAACTTTATATTGGCTGGGGTTGTCACATGACTTTCTGATTAGCATATTCCAAATAATTTTAATATAATATACTCAACCTTGTAGTGCAAAGCAGTTAAAGTACAAGACTAATGACTTTAATTTAAAGCAGACTTCCATATCTCAAAGGGAGATTAGTTATAATTCGGTCATTAATTTAAAGCAGACTTCCATATCTCAAAGGGAGATTAGTTATAATTCGGTCATTAATTTAAAGCAGACTTCCATATCTCAAAGGAAGATTAGTTATAATTCGGTCATTAATTTAAAGCAGACTTCCATATCTCAAAGGAAGATTAGTTATAATTCGGTCATTAATTTAAAGCAGACTTCCATATCTCAAAGGAAGATTAGTTATAATTCGGTCATTAATTTAAAGCAGACTTCCATATCTCAAAGGAAGATTAGTTATAATT
>NW_013676005.1:14581-18627 GCF_000517525.1 Limulus polyphemus
GATTAAATATTTATTTTACCTTTCCATGTAACCTTCCCAAAAACTTAAGATGTTTTTTTTTAAGCTATTAAAGGCAGTATTAAAAGCCATTTTAATCATGGCAACTGTTCTCTTAAAAACTTGACTTTTGTGGGACAAGTGAATGTTATTGACATGGTATAGTGTGGTAACATTTAAAATAGATGATAAAACTGTGAATGAAGGTTAATTAACATTAACAGGAACCACATTCCTTGTGTATAAAACTTGGCAATTTTTAACGATCCGGGAAGATGTTAATAACAAATGGTGCAATATTTATTATTGCTGAAATAATTTAGTATAATTGTTTTTTCTGTTATCTATGTAGCTAGGCTGGTAATTGTGAATCAACTGGGAAGCATGACATTTTATTGGAACATTTCAGAAAAACATTAATTAAAATACTTTGATTTTTATATCTGTAAAAATGAAATGAAATGATTTAACACTTTTGGTATAACTAAAAAAAAATTTTTTCTTCGTCTTCAAACTATTTATTTACTTTGATTTATTGTGTGTGTGTGTGTTGTTAGGTTAACCACAGTTTATTTTAGCTCTGTATTAGGGCTTTGATACTGTGATTGTCTGCTGGAATCATGGTGATGGATTACCTACATCTATGGTGAACATGTAGAAATTGTAAAATTAGTTTTAAAAAGGTTTTTTTTCTGTATGTACCATATTCTGAAGAATACAAATGTACTTACTTACAGCCAACACGGAGGAATACTCCAATCTTCTTCGAGCCGTAGACTGCACGAAACAGATTCTTGCACATGTGAATCAAGCAGTAAAAGAGGCTGAAAACTATCACAAGCTTTGTGAGCTCCAACATAAAATGGATCAAACTGCCTTTGAAAAAGTGGATTCTTTCATGACTCAAAACTACAAAGTTAGTAAATAAGCTAGAAATTGAAACTCTCAAAAATACTATCTTTGATAATTTTTTTTAATTATTGTTATTGTTATTAGAATACCAGTTTATTTTGTCTGCTAATTAAGAGACTATAAATTGTTAGTTGTTAATAGAGAATATGCTGACAAAAACAGAGCATGGTACGTCTGTGGTGTGTAAGATTGTAAGGAGACGTTGTACGTCTGTGGTGTGTAAGATTGTAAGGAGACGTTGTACGTCTGTGGTGTGTAAGATTGTAAGGAGACGTTGTACGTCTGTGGTGTGTAAGACTGTAAGGAGACGTTGTACGTCTGTGGTGTGCAAGACTGTAAGGAGACGTTGTACGTCTGTGGTGTGCAAGACTGTAAGGAGACTTGATAATGTCACTGTATCATTTTTTTTATTAATACTTAATGATTAGAAAAAGCTACACACAAATGTTGGCAGACTAAGAGTGATTTTCAGTTAAGACAGCTATATTTTTCTAACGGGGTGGTTGGCTTGTGGAATAGGTTGCCTTCAGATGAGAATGATAAGGGCTGGCTTTAAGATTTTTCTTTTAAATTTATTTATTAATTGTTTGTTTAGTTTAGAGGATAGGACAGCCAAGATGGACCGATAGGTTCCATGTTGTCCCAAAACATTGTTGTGTTAATTTAAGGGAGAAGGCTTGATACATATTTGAATGATAAGGTCCGAGTTGGGCTTGAGTATATTTATTTATATAGTTTAATGAATGGGATAGGACAGTCTAAATGAAAAACAAGTTTCTTGTTTTCCTTAAATGTCTAGAAGCCAATAATCTTGCAAAATGGATTAAATCATTCACTATTGAAAATAAGGTCCAATATTGTGTATGTCAGTGAAGTAGCACAAAGACTTCTTTATAAGAGTACAAGAAAGCAGTTAATTTATGTTGTCATTAACAATTGGCTTATTCAGAAGTATTTATAAACAAGCGTTAATCAAGGATTTCAACTTTAATGGCATAAATCTGTCATTTATGACTGGAAAAAAAAGTAGCTAATTAATTTTGAAAGCATCTATTCATTTTGCCTACATACTTTAGAATAAGGGAAATATCCAAATTAATGTACTTAATTAAAGTGAATGCAGTAGAGCTATTGTCTTACCTTGTATATTCTACAGTATTTAAAGCACCATTTAATAGTATTTCAACATGTTGTATAATGTGTGAGTATTTACTTCACATTTTAGAGTACTTTATATAATATTTGAAAGAAATCACTGTTATATGATTTAGTATTTCACATTCCTTGCACAAACCATTATACTTTTCTTTATTTACAATATACTACCACAAGAGGGCCTATTTATCAATGAAATTTGTTAATGATTTCCATTCTTAAGCTATGGATGTTCATATTTAAATGTTTAAACCTATTATTAACACATGTCTGATACATATTTTTCCCAATTTTCTCACTCCCCAATGGCTCAGTGGTAAGTCTGAAGGCTTTTACAAACAAGGTTTCTATACCAGTTGTTGGCACATTTGTATAAAAGTAACCAAAGCAAACCAAGTTTCTTCTATTTTTATTTAGTATCTTGATCTTACCAAGCACAAGTTAGTTCATGAAGGACTCCTGACTTGGCGCTTGTCGAAAAGGTCACTGGATATCCATGTTGTTCTATTTGAAGATATATTGGTACTGCTCCAAAGACAAGATGACAAACTGTTGCTGAAATATCACAATTCTCACTTGACGTCGGACACTAAAGTAATCCATAGTCCCATACTGAGAGTGCAGAATCTTTTCACTAGAAATGTTGCTACAGGTGAGGGATCAATCTTTACTTTTATTTAATCTTCTTACTAACAGAAAACTCGTACAAGTGAAGCTAGAAATTTTCTTTGGGATTGGCAGTGATTAATATACAAGATTCATCCATCAGTAGAAGATTGGAGATTGTTATACTGCTAACATAGAGCTTGTATATCTGTACTGACAATCTGAAGGTCTATCTCAGATTTTCTGCAAGGGATTGAATCTCCATACGTACCAAAGAGAATACTCGATAGCGTAACACGTAACTTCCTAATCTTTTTAATCAAGTGTGGGAAACGGTGCATATGATGCTGACTAGCTACACATGTAGCTTTTGGCATGCAAACACGTACGTTTTTTGTATAAATCTTGATTGCTTTCATATATTTATTTTTATAATAGAATCTAAGAAATGTTTGTTTTAAGAATTTATTGTTAATGAACAAGTTTTGTTGTCCGGTTTCGTGTATTCTGACAATTTTAAATTTTTCGTGAATGAGACCAATATAAATTTTGTTCAACAAAGTTGGAAGATGTGTATTTTGTAATTACTGTAATATCTAAGTTAACTTTCCTTTGTATAATATTATACAACAGAATTTTTATTTTAGTATTAAATTCTTTTTAAGATCGTTCCGATTAAGTTTAATCACGAAATTTTTCATTATCTATTTAATTGAAAGAGTCAAGTGTCTGTGTGCTTGGAAAACCTTTTAAACTTCCTTAAACTATGCAAAAATGAAATTATGAGTAGGGAAGTACAGACAATGATATCTTATGCATAAGGGTGGGGTGTATTTAGATAGCACTATACATTGCAAAGGGAAGGGTATTTGGGGAATGGATCTGTCATCCCTCAGAGCCCCATCTTGTACAGTAGTGTTTGTGTTAATATGTGTGTGAATTTCTTTATTTGTTTATAGACACTTAGAGTAGCATCACCCTGTTGAATTTTAATACTCACCCATTATATCCAGATTATTTGGTTCGTCATTTTTATTCTGACCAATCGGCTCAAAGTGTTTTGTACTAGAGGTGTTGCATGGGTATCGTATATTGTGGAATAGGTTTAACCTCACCATTACCGAGATGCTCCACGTGACCAACAGATTCATTCAGAACCTACATTCCTAACCTCTTACATCAGTTATTTAGCCAATCCACTTAATTGTTTTAATTACTTTAAATACATAATAGCACCTTTACATTTTGTAAACCTTGTGCATTCAGATACCAAAAAAAATGTTTCATATACGAAGCACGAGTTCCTCCCTCCCCCTAGTTCACTGTCAAAAGTAAATCGCCAATAAGAACAAGATATCAAGTTTTTATGCATCTGG
>NW_013676006.1:0-4636 GCF_000517525.1 Limulus polyphemus
GATGAGTCAGGGTACATATAATGTTTGTATTGATGAGTCAGGGTACATATAATGTTTGTATTGATGAGTCAGGGTACATATAATGTTTGTATTGATGAGTCAGGGTATATATATAACATCTGTATTGGTGAGTCAGGGTACATATAATGTTTGTATTGATGCTTCACGGTATGTATAACATCTGTATTGATGCTTCACGGTATGTATAACATCTGTACTGATGCTTCAGGATATATATAACATACGTACTGATGCTTTAAGGTCCGTATAATGTCCATATTGATGCTTCAGCGTATGTATAATGTCCAACAGACAATTAGATATATATACACATACTAAGACACTGAAAGATAGTGCTTAAAATAGAAATAAAATTTGATTTCTCCTTAAGTACTAAATGTTCAACATTTAAAACATTAATCATTCTAGAATAAATGTTGTTTACATTTCATGGCAGCCAACCTGTTTCTGCTGATTCGTTGTCAAGTAACACCAAGAAGATTTTGGAGGAGATTACTCGTTGTTTAAACTTGGAGAAACTTCTGCCTTGTTATAAGTATACCATCACTGTTAGGTGAGAAGTCATAATGTATACAGCTGTTACTTTAGTTTAAGTTCATTATTCACAACTAATCTTTTTCTCTTATCCAAACTTAACTTTGAACAGGAATTTAACTGTTAACTTTAACTGTTTTTACAGAGAGATTTTGGTTTCTGTTTACAAACATCAGCTATATAAAGGTTATCTGGAAAGCAGGTTGTAGTATACTCTACAGTTTTCCATATCTCAGTCTTAGATTGATATCTTGATCTCATTCTTAGATACATATCTTGATCTCATTCATAGATACATATCTTGATCTCATTCTTAGATACATATCTTGATCTCATTGTTAGATACATATCTTGTTCTCATTCTTAGATTGATATCTTGATCTCATTGTTAGTACATATCTTGATCTCATTCTTAGATACATATCTTGATCTCATTCTTAGATACATATCTTGATCTCATTCATAGATACATATCTTGATCTCATTCATAGATACATATCTTGATCTCATTCATAGATACATATCTTGATCTCATTGTTAGATACATATCTTGATCTCATTCTTAGATACATATCTTGATCTCATTCTTAGATACATATCTTGTTTTGAAAAAGGTAATTAAAAGTTATATCACAATGTGATGTGGTGAAAACAAACATTCACATATATTACACCTGGATGTGGTGAAAACAAACATACACGTATATTACACCAGGATGTGGAGAAAACAAACATACACGTATATTACACCGGGATGTGATGAAAACAAATACACGTATATTACACCGGGATGTGATGAAAACAAACATACACGTATATTACACCGGGATGTGGAGAAAACAAACATACACGTATATTACTACCAGGATATGGTGAAAACAAACATACACGCACCACATCCGGTGTAATATACGTGTATGTTTGTTTTCACCACATCCTGGTATAATATACGTGTATGTTTGTTTTCACCATATCCTGGTATAATATATAATATACGTGTATGTTTGTTTTCACCACATCCCGGTGTAATATACGTGTATGTTTGTTTTCACCACATCCCGGTGTAATATACGTGTATGTTTGTTTTCACCACATCCAGGTGTAATATACGTGTATGTTTGTTTTCACCGGGATGTGGTGAAAACAAACATACACGTATATCACACCTGGATGTGATGAAAACAAACATACACATATATTACACCAGGATGTGGTGAAAACAAACATACACGTATATATCACACCGGGATGTGTTGAAAACAAACATACACATATATTACACCAGGATGTGGTGAAAACAAACATACACGTATATTACACCGGGATGCGGTGAAAACAAACATGCACGTATATTACACCAGGATGTGGAGAAAACAAACATACACGTATATCACACCTGGATGTGGTTAAAACATACACACACATATATTACACATGGATGTGGTGAAAACAAACATACACGTATATTACACCAGGATGTGGAGAAAACAAACATACACGTATATTACACCGGGATGTGGTGAAAACAAACATGCATGGTGGGAATGTATTGCTGCTAGAACTGTAGGTGTTTTTCATTAAATAAATCATAACTGTAAGTTTAAAAAATGACAATAAGATAATTTGTAAGATGAAATGAGATTTAGGTGCCCATTTGGAATTCCTTTTAGTTGTTTGAAAGCCATTCGAAGACTTCAAAAAATGGGACACCTTCCGAGCCATTCCTTGATATTTCGAGAATATGCTGCCTACGGACAGTTCATTGACGTCAGGATGGCAGCCTTAGAAGCCTTAGTAGACTTTATCAAAGGTAGGCTTTTTATAACTCTTCAATAAACTTAATTATCTGGGTTCTAAGAAAGCTGAGTAAAAGATATCACAAAAGGGTTTGAAAACAACATCTTTTTTTATACTGAGAGGGAAAAATAATTTAATATTACTAATTTATGTATACAGAGAGTATGCCGTAGCAAACCTTCAAATTAAAGATTTTAATTTTGTTTTACTTGATGCAACTCTTTAACGGACTTTTATACCACAGATACATTGATTAAAGTAGTCAACACTTTAAACCAGTGGTCCCTGGACCCATGGGGGTCCGCGAAGGTAAAGAAGTAAGTTTTTAATACTGCTGTTGTTTTATTCGCTCACTCAGTTATATTAGTATCATATTTGATAGTGAAAAATGGGAAAACAAGTTAATTATTAGTTAATAAAGGCTTAGGCTTACAGATATCAATGTTTCTGAATATAAAGCTTAGGCTTAGAGATATTATAATGTTTCTGAATATAAATGCTTAGGCTTAGAGAAGTCATAATATCTCTGAATATAAAGCTTAGGCTTAGAGATATTATAATGTTTCTGAATATAAATGCTTAGGCTTAGAGAAGTCATAATATCTCTGAATATAAAGCTTAGGCTTAGAGATATTATAATGTTTCTGAATATAAATACTTAGGCTTAGAGAAATCATAATATCTCTGAATATAAAGCTTAGGCTTAGAGATATTATAATGTTTCTGAATATAAATGCTTAGGCTTAGAGAAATCATAATATTTCTGAATATAAAGACTTGGACCTCTAATGGTTTTAAAAATTTTAATAGTTTTAGGGAAACAAGAAGACTTGAACTTTCTTTTGGACATGGCAGAAAGTGATCCTGTTCCTTTCATCAAGTACGTGTTTCTTTTCTTTAACAAATAGCTCGAAAAGGAAATTTAAAAAAATTAAAAACTTAAGTCAAATGAGTTTTGAACAATATTCTTACTTACATGGCTAGTTCTCTCCCTGACTTTTTATTATACCAGAATGGGGATCAGTAGGATTCTAAAGCTTATGATCCTTTTCATGGTATGTTCTGAGTTTGTGTTTTAACTGGATTGGAAAAGATAAGAGTAGGCTAATCCAAGTGTGTTATCATCCATTTGTTTTTGTTATTATTTTATACAAGCTTTCCAATTTTGAAGTAGCTGTTATCAAGCAAACACACAATTGGTATTTTAATTACAGTTATAAAAACACCTTAATCTAGATAAGACATGAAATAAATAGGTTGGTTTGTCCCTCACTAACTAGTTAAAACTATATTTTGTCAGTTCCCACCACAAAGTAACTAATTAGATTGTGTCAGTTCCTACTATAAAATAACTAACTGGATTGTGTCAGTTCCTACTATAAAATAACTAACTGGATTGTGTCAGTTCCTACTATAAAATAACTAACTGGATTGTGTTAGTTCCCACCATAAAGTAACTACCTGAATTGTGTCAGTTCCCACTATAAAATAACTAGTTGGATTGTGTCAGTTCCCACTATAAAATAACTAACTGGATTGTGTCAGTTCCCACTATAAAATAACTAACTGGATTGTGTCAGTTCCCACCATAAAGTAACTACCTGAATTGTGTCAGTTCCCACTATAAAATAACTAGTTGGATTGTGTCAGTTCCCACTATAAAATAACTAACTGGATTGTGTTAGTTCCCACCATAAAGTAACTACCTGAATTGTGCCAGTTCCCACTATAAAATAACTAGTTGGATTGTGTTAGTTCCCACCATAAAGTAACTAACTAGATTGTGTCAGTTCCCACCATCAGGTAACTAACTGGATTGTGTCAGTTCCCACTATGAAATAACTAACTGGATTGTGTCAGTTCCCACTATAAAATAACTAACTGGATTGTGTTAGTTCCCACCATAAAGTAACTAACTGGATTGTGTTAGTTCCCACCATAAAGTAACTAACCTACTGGATTGATTCACTTCCCACCATAAAGTAACTAACCTACTGGATTGATTCACTTCCTATCATAAAGTAACTAACCTACTGGATTGATTCACTTCCTATCATAAAGTAACTAACCTACTGGATTGATTCACTTCCTATCATAAAGTAACTAACTGGATTGATTCACTTCCTATCATAAAGTAACTTACTAGATTGATTCACTTCCTATCATAAAGTAACTAACTTACTAGATTGATTCACTTCCTATCATAAAGTAACTTACTGGATTGATTCACTTCCTATCATAAAGTAACTTACTGGATTGATTCACTTCCTATCATAAAGTAACT
>NW_013676006.1:5464-7563 GCF_000517525.1 Limulus polyphemus
GATTGATTCACTTCCTATCATAAAGTAACTAACCTACTGTATTGATTCACTTCCTATCATAAAGTAACTAACCTACTGTATTGATTCACTTCCTATCATAAAGTAACTAACCTACTGTATTGATTCACTTCCTATCATAAAGTAACTAACCTACTGTATTGATTCACTTCCTGTCATAAAGTAACTAACTTACTAAATTGATTCGCTTCCTATCTCAGACTTAATAACTGTCTTTTTTTTATAGATTGTATATCTTCAGACTCCTAACAGAAAATCCTCCCTTCAAAAAGGGAGACCAGAATCCTCTAAACACAGAGGAACTTGTGGAGACGTTGTGGAAACTCATGAAGTAAGGTGGATGAATACTCGTTCTTTCTATGTGAAATGTAACAGGGCTTATTTAGACTTCTGTCCAACTGTTTTCTGACACGTTTTAAGGATCCTACATGTTTCCTAGCTAGAAGAACTTTATTAATTTATTTTTAATTTCATACATTGGGCTCCTGAATGGTGAGAGCAATTATAGGAACAATGACATTTGTGGCAACCTGACTACACTGTTTATGGTGATGTTATTTTGTAACATTAAAACTGAATATAGTCGACAAATTCTCACTTCCGTATTCAAATAAATAAAAAACCAAAATACATATACTTGTCAAAAAACTTTAAAATTTTCATTTTATGGTTATCTTTCAACAAAACCAGTGGTCAGTTTTAATGATTATGTTTTCTATTCATTTTAAACTAACACTTGGCAGAACATATCAATAGTTATATTTGCTTTCGACCTATATAAGTCATTTGTAAGATAGTCAGATATAATGAAATTTATAATATATTTACTTTGATATTTCATTTATATAGATTTTGTTTTGATAAAAGATATTACAAGTCTTATTGAGGTATAATGTTTCACAATTTACTGATATACATGTAGATCACATGTTAAGTTCCATAATATTATATCTGATAAAAAAATCAGTTTTATAGAGCGTTCGTGTTGAGTCAGCTGATGAGGCCTTTCAAGAATATCCTAGCACTTACTGAAAACCTATCTATGTTCAATAAAGAAAGATTTGTAAAATATTATCATGAGACTTAATATGGCATAATATCAAACAAACTACTAAATCAAGAGATCATACCTCATCAGCATAGGTGTTGTGTACCACAAGCATTTTATTATGAATGAAGCATTTAGTATTAGGAAAGTATTGTTAATACTGATAATACATTATTAAGATTGGTGTAGTATTGTTAATACTGATAATACATTATTAAGATTGGTGAAGTATTGTTAATATTAATAATACATTATTAAAATTGGTGAAGTATTGTTAATACTAATAATACATTATTAAGATTGGTGAAGTATTGTTAGTATTAGTATTGTTAATACTGATAATACCTTATTGCTATTGATGAAGCATTGATAGTATTACTAAAGTATTGTTAACACTGATAATACTTTATTGCTATTGATGAAGCATTGATAGTATTACTAAAGTATTGTTAACACTGACAATACATTATTGCTATTGATGAAGCATTGATAGTATTACTAAAGTATTGTTAATACTGATAATACTTATTGCTATTGATGAAGCATTGATATTATTACTAAAGTATTGTTAATACTGATAATACCTTATTGCTATTGATGAAGCATTGATAGTATTACTAAAGTATTGTTAACACTGATAATACCTTATTGCTATTGATGATACATTGATAGTATTACTAAAGTATTGTTAACACTGATAATACCTTATTGCTATTGATGAAGCATTGATAGTATTACTAAAGTGTTGTTAACACTGATAATACCTTATTGCTATTGATGAAGCATTGATAGTATTACTAAAGTATTGTTAACACTGATAATACCTTATTGCTATTGATGAAGCATTGATAGTATTACTAAAATATTGGTAAACTATATTTGTGCAATGTTTTTTTAGGATCATTTTATTTCTGTAACAGCAGCATAACCTTTCTTAAAGTTTTCTTAAAGGGGGGCTTTAATAGTAACAAAACCTTCCTCAAACAAGTAAAGTTTTCTAGTTACTAGCAAGGAGAGAGGAGGGAGGGGGGGG
>NW_013676006.1:8404-11459 GCF_000517525.1 Limulus polyphemus
AAAATAATGATAAAATATATATGTGCAATGTTTTTTAGGATCATTTTATTTCTGAAACAGCAGCATAACCTTTCTTAAAGTTTTCTTAAAGGGGGGCTTTAATAGTAACAAAACCTTCCTCAAACAAGTAAAGTTTTCTAGTTACTAGCAAGGAGAGAGAGGTGGGGGGCTTTAATAGTAACAAAACCTTCCTCAAACAAGTAAAGTTTTCTCATGGCTAGCATGGTAAGAGTTAATTAGTAGGTTGTTGATCTTGTACTGGAGATTCTTAAAGAATTAGGTTATTGATGGATAATAATAAAATGAATTTCTCTGCAGACCTAAGAGGCCATCAGTAGTGTATGAGTGTTTGTCTTGATATATAATGAAACAGACTGGTATTTTAGAAAGCAGTAAACATATAATTTCCTTTTATTTGTCTTAGCTCGGGTAGTTCACACGACTCTCAGCTTAGGTGTGCTATTGTTGACCTGTATTATGTGCTGTATGGACGGACACGACCAACTTCCCTTCCAATTCCAGAGGTAAAGACTGTATATTAAAGCTAAGTTAATAATACATAAAAACAACAGTTACAAGTTTGTTACATGTTATATAGGAATGAGGTCATATATTCTGAAGTTCGAAACATTGATAATAGTTTTTAGTTACCAAAAGAAACAATTGTAAACTATGATGTTGTAGTTTATGCATATGGTATGTGATTGTAAAACTTGCTACACTCTGAACAGGTTGTACTTCATATAGTTTACCATCTAGTTTTTTGTATTTCCAGTTGGCTGTTGTACTGAATTTGAAAGAGAAAAAAGCACGGTTGAATAGTTCTGTCTCACCAGAGGATGATGTGATTGTAAGTACTTGTCTTATAAACTGTGTTTATAGAGGATTCTATGACCATAAGAACTACAGAGGTTGAGTACACTATTAGAAAAACAGACAAAATGATTCTCACCGTGTTGTTACAGTCAATGTTGCCACGTCCAGCCATACTCTATCTGATGACCCTGCATCTTGAAAATAGCCCTGCAACTTTCTTTCCATTGCAACAGGCTCTCTCGTAACACTACCATGTTAATTGTTTATGCCTCCACCCTGCAAGCTTTCCATAATCCATCTGGGGTATGAGGACAACAGTTTCACTGCCTGTTTAAACTTTATAGGCACTGCATCTGGTGACTTGACCTGCATGTCTTCATAAGTAATAGCATGAATACTCATTTCATTCTTCAGCTGCTTGAGGTATGTAATGTTTGTACAAGAGGTATGACTAGAGCATTATCTTGGTGAACCCCTATCCCATTGGCATTATTTACAGACAAATATCCTTCTTGATTATGTTGCGTGCTGTTGCCTGGAACATTTTTGCCACTAATCTTTGTTTTCATTGATTCTCAACTATGTAAAATCTGCACTTTACTTACCATGGATTGGGTACGACTTATTACAAGTCTCTTTCTTGATGGTCCAGGTTTTCAGATTGATCCACATTCCTTTGTTTTCAAGTGCCATTAACTCTCTCAACATGGGCTCGATCAATTTGCCTGACCACATGACCTCTTTGTATTCATTTAAAGTTTTTATAGATTTAGTACTTCTAACTGTCAATATATTGTATATATCTTCACAAAATTTGGAAGTCTTTCAGTTAATATTATAAGTCTTTCACATATAAACAAATCATATATTTTTTTAGTGAAGTGTTTTTAATAAACTAAAATAAAGATTTGTTTATGAATATATTGAGTATTTCATTTAAATAGTCCATGTCCAAAGTAATTTTCATGTTAAAATTAAAAATACTTTTTCTTATTTCTAAAATCTCAAATTTCATTTGTGTAATACCTAAAACCTCCTAAATGCATTTCAAACGTTTTTTTTAGTAAAACTTTATAGTTTATCTGTTATTTTCTCTATCCTATCTCAAAATGGGATTGGTTAATTCGACTGACTTAAATTACCCTTTTTTCTTCTTTAGAATGACCTCAAATTATATGAATCTACATTCGTTTATCCTAAGTAGCTCTAAGTTCATAACAGTATACTTCTATTTATACTTTTTTTCACCTTTTTATCTGTGCCATTATAAGTTGTAAATCACTCGGGAATGTGTAAGTGGCTGTGTTATTTGGATTTTAACTGCTAGATCAATAATATGTACTAGTTGAGAATCTTGTGATTTAACCAGATATCTTTTTTTTTTGTCACTCTCATTACACTTTCATTTGATGTAAAGTAAGTAGGGTTTTTTTCTGTACTTTTTGTTGTATAATTACTAGAAAGAAGGTAAATAAAGATTTATTTACTTTTTCTGAAGAAGACGGAGACAACTGAGAATTTAGTGGGATCTGTCTTATCAGACGAGAATTTATGTAAGAACAATTCCAGTCCAGAAGATCTTTTACAAACAAATATTGGAGAGAAGAGAAAGGCATCTAGTCCTTTGGTGTTAATAGAGGACCACCCTGAAATGGAATCATTAAATGCGTCAATAAAAGCGGAGCCTGTGAATTTGAACGAAGACATCTTGAAAGTTAAAGTGAAGGTGTGTGTGTGTGAAGAGTTGGAGGGTGATTGATATACAGTGTTTTAAACTGTTACCAAGTCTAAAGTTCTACATAAACAATTATTTGAGAGTTTAAATACAGTTATTTTATATAAAAAGTATTAGTATTTTAACTAAAGTATTTTTAATAGTATTTTGGTTGTTGGTACTAGGTATAATATGTTACTATAGGATGTTTTGGTTGTTGGTACTAGGTATAATGTGTTAATATAGGATGTTTTGAGTGTTAGTACTAGGTATAATATGTTATTATAGGATGTTTTGGTTGTTAGTACAAGGTATGATGTGTTAATATAGGATGTTTTGGTTGTTGTTACTAGGTATAATGTGTTACTATAGGATGTTTTGGTTGTTGGTACTAGGTATAATGTGTTATTATAGGATGTTTTGGTTGTTGGTACTAGATATAATGTGTTATTATAGGATGTTTTGGTTGTTGGTACTAGGTATAATGTGTTATTATAGGATGTTTTGATTGTTGGTACTAGGTAT
>NW_013676006.1:12252-19680 GCF_000517525.1 Limulus polyphemus
ACTATAGGATGTTTTGGTTGTTAGTACTAGGTATAATGTGTTACTATAGGATGTTTTGGTTGTTAGTACTAGGTATAATGTGTTACTATAGGATGTTTTGGTTGTTGGTACTAGGTATAATGTGTTATATAGAATGTTTTAGTTGTTAGTACTAGGTATAATGTGTTACTATAGGATGTTTTGGTTGTTGGTACTAGGTATAATGTGTTAATATAGGATGTTTTGATTGTTGGTACTAGGTATAATGTGTTAATATAGAATGTTTTGAGTGTTGGTGCTAGGTATAATGTGTTATATAGGATGTTTTGATTGTTAGTACTAGGTATAATGTGTTACTATAGGATATTTTGGTTGTTGTTACTAGGTATAATGTGTTACTATAGGATGTTTTGGTTGTTGGTACTAGGTATAATGTGTTATATAGGATGTTTTGATTGTTAGTACTAGGTATAATGTGTTACTATAGGATATTTTGGTTGTTGTTACTAGGTATAATGTGTTACTATAGGATGTTTTGGTTGTTGGTACTAGGTATAATGTGTTATATAGAATGTTTTAGTTGTTAGTACTAGGTATAATGTGTTACTATAGGATGTTTTGGTTGTTGTTACTAGGTATAATGTGTTACTATAGGATCCAAAACTTGTTGTTACTAGGTATAATGTGTTACTATAGGATGTTTTGGTTGTTAGTACTAGGTATGATGTGTTACTACAGGATGTTTTGGTTGTTAGTACTAGGTATAATATGTGTTACTATAGGATGTTTTGGTTGTTAGTACTTACTAACAACCAAAACATTCTATATAACACATTATACCTAGTACCAACAACCAAAACATCCTATAGTAACATATTATACCTAGTACCAACAATCAAAACATCCTATAGTAACATATTATACCTAGTACCAACAACCAAAACATTCTATATAACACATTATACCTAGTACTAACAACCAAAACATCCTATAGTAACACATTACACCTAGTACTAACAACCAAAATATCCTATAGTAACACATTATACCCTAGGTATAATGTGTTACTATAGGATGTTTTGGTTGTTGGTACTAGGTGTAATGTGTTACTATAGGATATTTTGAGTGTTGGTACTAGGTATAGTTTTTACGTTATTTTCATTAAATGTGTAATTGATGAAGAATATTCCTAACTATAGCACATACTTTATCTTTTCCAAATAATATGTAAAGATGTAAATTTGAAGAAATTATGACGTACGTTTATGTAACTCTTTACCAGGAAGAGGGAACTACACCAGAATCCAGCAGTATAGTAACCAGCACAACTTCAGCTCCTGTTGTGGTCTCTTCAGTCAACACCTTTGTGCCGGTGAGTTCTGTACAGGCTGATTTAATCAACAGCACGGGGAGTTTAGACTCTGCCTCGGCAGCTCACTCGACCGCCACAGCTTTCCATTCTGCCGATATGTTCTCTGATGATTCTCAGTCTAAGTCTCTTCCAGGTTTGACAGGTTTGCAGAAATTTTTATACAAGTTAAAAAATAAATAAATTATAAACAAAAAAATGTAGAATCTCTGCATAAGAAATATTTAATTAAATTTGTTTTTCTCTTAAGAATTGAAATGTCTGTTTATGTTTAAGATAAAATCTTGTTTTTTTAGAAGAGATGAAATTAATGAAAAGCATTAAATAGAATTTAAAAAATGTACAAGCATTCTTTTAATTAAACATTGCAGGTTCAACGGGGTTGCAGCCTACAGGATTTGATTCAAGCATGTTTTCTAAAACATCTCCCGAACCCCGATCATTATCAGAGGCTGTCGAAGTTAAGAATGAAACGAGTGAGAGTTCAAAAACGCATAAAGATAAAAAGAAGAAAAAGAAGAAAAACAAACATAAACATAAGCATAAGCACAAACATGACAAACCTGAAAAGGACAGACTAGATAAAGAAAGATTTTACAGTTCAGGTGGAAGTACAAATCAGTCACCTGCGACTTTTAGTGGCGGAAGTCCTCATCTGTAAAATATCTAAATAGAGAAAGTAATGAATAAAAACATCCACATTTTAGACTAATTGATACTTTTCTTATATTACAAATTTCTTTTGTTTTCACCAAAGGTAAAATTGTGATGTAGAAGCCTGGTGCATTCTGTGATCTATAGCATCCTTGGTTACTGCAACACCATAATATTATTTACACACCTAAATTAATTTGGGTTACTAATGATGTCTTTTTTTAGTTTGTCTTAACACCACATCTTATAGCTGCTGGTAGACATCAAGATATTAATTATCAGCAAAACATCTGTTTCAAAGACTAGACTGTTTAAAATTAGTAAAAATGTTTCAGTGTGGTTTTGTTTTTAGTTGTTGTTTTTTTTTTTGAATAAACTTTGTAAAATATTATGTTTTAATGTGGCACATCCCTCACATTATTTTAATAACAGCTTCTTGATCTAAAGTTATTTGAAGAATTTATATATGATTTTATGATTACAGTTGTTGAAAATACCACTATGATGTACCAGCTGTTTAGTTAGATAATATTAGTTCAAAATTTACTTAGTAATAGATAAAGAATTTGTTGCCTTTTATTAAAGTGTAAATTTTCCTGTGTACTGTTACGAGTTCTTAACATTTTATTTTGGTATTGTCATATAGTGAAGAGTTTATTGGTTCATGTACAGTTTGACACATCATATCATACAAATGATAGAAAGGTGAATTTGCACAAGGGTTTTAAGGGTATTGTGCAGATGCAAATACCATAGTTGACACATTTTACCACCAGGAGTGCTATTGTGGTTTCCCATCAGGTATACGCAGCCTATCCATGAGTAATTCGACACCCACTGCAGAAACAAACAGGTAAAAAGGCCAATAGCGGACCTGTTCTTAGAAACACAGTTGCACACTGTAATTACAAGATCTGTAGGATTGTGGTCCATTTGAGGTGAAGAACTTGGATGAGTGTCCCTAGAAGTTGGTTGTTTAGGATACTTTCTCAACTATCAAGGATGGACGACACGTGCCTGTTAACGTTCATATCTGCCAATTGGTCTAATTACAGGAGAGTGTTAATGCCTTGGCCTTAAAGCCATTATTTTGTGACTTGAGCTGAATAAGCAAGAGCCCCATCTTGTGTGAAAACAAAGTATTCTCTGGTAAGCTGGTCATTGTAATAGACAGGTAGAAGGTTTATCTCAAGAATTGTGATGTATTGAGCAGCAGCAACCACCCCTTTGCATACCACCATCAGTGAATAAGCAAGAGCTCCATCTTGTGTGAAAACAAAGTCTTCTCTGGTGAGCTGATCATTGTAAGAGACAGGTAGAAGGTTTATCCCCCCAATAACAGAAATAATGTTGTATTTTGTATGGCTGCAGGCAAAGTTCTTGGAAAATATGTCCACTGTCCAAGAATTGTGCAAATCTGGACTAGGAAACAATTACAATGGTGTCTCAGAAGGCAGGAGATATTTGTCCCTTAGAGCTCTTTGTACATAACATCATGGAGATGGTTGATTTATATTCTTGGAGGTGGCTATTTACTTATTAGTAGATTTTGTAAGTTTTGTTTTTCCTTTTACAGTAATGGTGTCAGTGGTATAAAATTAAATTAACAGGATATTTTTATGATCTAATGAAGAATTTTAATACAAATATTATGTTAATAGGCACAAACAAGGCTAGAAGGTTCTAAGAAAATTCATTTTATGAAGTTAAGAATAAGTTACATTGAGTAAAGCCAGCCAGAATCTGTGGGTTTGCCATTCTAGTAATTATTGGATAACTCCTCTTTGTTTTTGCAACATAAGAAAGAGAAAACAAAATATTTTAAAACCTAGTATGTTTTCTATTTTTTAATCAATCCATGATATTCACAAACACCATTTTTTTTATGTAACTTATCATCTTCCCAAACTAGATATTAAACGGGATGTGTTGAAAGACGAATTTTAGTTTGGTTATTTAGGTTTCAATTTAACTGAACAAAGCAATATTACCAATACATCTGATAGAGTCTTATTTATCTGAGTAGTTATATTTGGCGGCCAGGATTTATGAAAGAACACATTTACAAGGAAAGGGTTAAATATATTATATTACAAAGGATAATAAGGTTTACAGCATAGGCTAACTTAACATATTTCATGTTAGTGTTTCCACTTCAACAACAATTATCATAACAAAACATTCATATATATATATATACACAATAACATAAAGGTTTAATGTAATAGTACGATGACCGTACTATAGATAAAAATAAGGTAAAGTGAATGAACTCGGGCAAATACGGCTGATGCTATGCTCGCCCTTTCAGCCATGTGGGTGTTATAATGTGACGATCAATCCCACTATTCACTTGTAAAAGAATAGTCCAACAGTTGGCGGTGGGTGGTGATGACTAACTGCCTTCCCTCTACTCTTTCAATGCTAAATTAGGGACGGCTAGCGCAGATAGCCCTCTCGTAGCTTTGCGCGAAATTTGAAAACAAACGGCTAATGCTGCTTGGGCCTAGAATATCTAGTATGTTTCCCCCAAAAAATAAATCACTTCATTTTGCTTACAAACCGTTGTCTGCCAACTTATTATTTTATTAACATAATGTGCTTTATTACTCAAGTAATTTTATACTTGTTAATTAAGTACTTCAAATAAAGTTTCAATTATGATTTTTATTTTGTCAGTAGAGCGATAAGTTTATTCAGCGGCAACTTTCAATGAAGTGTGTTTGATTGCTGTTAAGGGTTTTTTTGTTACCGTAAATCCCTTATTAAACAACTATGATAATAATCAGTGATACTTGTCATGAGACATTGGCATTAAGTCTATGACATCATAAAACACTACGTTCTTTATCTGGTCCTCTAGTGATTTTTAAGGATAAGTGAAAAATTTTGCGGAAATATATAAAGAATGTAGTGTTTAAAAATAAAATGGGTCTAATATTAATGTCTTATGACAACTGTAATTCATTATGACCATGCTTCGTCAGCTTTTAAAAGGCGTTCATACCATAACTATTGTGATTACTACTTTTTCGAGTTTGAAACTTTATTTTTAACGAATGTACTGCATTTTTCTTCTTCTTTTAAATCACTTTTTAAAATTTCCTTATAGTTTGATCTAAAATGAATCATTACAGTTTTCACATACAATTTAAATTTGAAAAAGAGCTTGGGATGGCCTGGAGGTTAGGGCGCCTCAGCAAGCTCACTCTTTCGTACTTGGGGGCGTTACATAATGACGGTCAATCCCATTTTTCGTTGGTAAACAGTATACTAAGAGGTGGGGGGGGGAGATATTGATCGTTTGCATTCTATCACTTCTAAGTTAGGGGCAGATAGCCCTCGACTAGCTTTGCGCGAAATTCCGTAAACAGAGTTGAGGAAAATAACTTATTTCATATAGTAAACCCTTTTGTATTTTATTTTATTGAGAAGTGTTTTGGTGTGTTACTAAATATTATGATACATTGTGATATACATTATTAAGTTATTAATGTGTATTGTTAAACACTGACGACATGAAATATTAAAAAAAGCGCACGTGACGTTTACATTTCATTAAACAATATTTTAGTATGTGACTCAATCTTGAATTACAAGCTTTAAATTTATGCTGTTTAACTCATTGAATTTGAATCGTACATCTAGAAATACCAGAATTTAAAATTTGGCTTTCGTTTTAGTTATATTCATAATTGATAATTAATAGTTTAAGTTATTTATATAAAACATATTAGAAAAGAGGCGGAGTTATATGACAGAGTCAATAATTTTTAGCACAGATGCTGGCTTTAAACAAAAGACACGCCTTTATAAAAAATACTGTAGTGCCATCTGGTGAAAATTTCTATTACCCATCGTTCCACTTATTTCTTAGAGCATGCGCACTGTTCGTATTGCAAATGGCGTTGACTGTTATTGTTCCATGGCGAACGTCAAGGGGATAAAATTATGTTGGAAAAAATACAACTTTCCTGTAAGTAAAATTCATTTTTAAATAGCAGTAAATTTCAAAGATTTCGTGGCATTTTTTATTTGACCCATCCGTAAGAAGTATCTTTTTAAATTGTTTAAGAATTGAGTCGCAATTTAGCACTGACATAGTCAAATTAGAAAAATATTTCATTCCAACGCAAGACACAAATTCGACCACAACTTACTACCTTTTTTCACCGTTTTTGATTCGTTAGAGCGAAAAGAGGAACTTCGTCGTCACGATATACATATATATTTATACATGTATATATATACATATATATAACATATTTATTATCTTTATATTTCTATTTGTGATAATATTCTATAAATTATGGCTGCTGTTTATTAAGCCATTTCAAAGGTAACGTCGTTGGAAATTAGATAACCTAAAATGAGGTAAAGCATTTTTTTCTCAAGTCACTTGCAAGTTGCGGATACGGCTACCTAGCGTAAATAGTAAAACCGTAAGGTAAGTTAAACGTCATCCAGCTCGAACTAATCAGTTGAGCCTCTGGAGACAGAATTGCGTTTTGAAGTCACTTTTTTTTATATTAACACTCGCTAATTGTACAATAATAATTAATTTTAATGGAAATTTGCAAATTTCCTTAACATCGTAAGTTTATTAAATTTCTGAAATAAAAGCAAAAAATTGAAAAAAATAACGTAATGTAAGACTAGTAATTATAAATATTAGTGTAAATTTTGGATTTTTGAAATTATGCTTTTTTATTTAAAATATTAGTTTTACTTTTAGAGTTCAAACACAATTAAAGTTAAAGTGAATTGTAGACACCAGGGTGCAGTAATTTGTGTCAAGTTTGTTGCAAGCTACATTTCTCTAATTTTTTAAAGTATAAGTGTATTTAATAGTTGTATACAGATTTATAAAACAAACATCAGATCTCAGCTTGCAAAATGAGAGATCAGTTTAAATTTTTTTCAACAGTTCTTTTCTAGAGGTGTCCACAAATAAGTCAGACATGAAGATCTCTGGAACCTTCCAACATATTAGTTTTGGTTTAAAATTATCAATAAAGTTCAGGATTAATAAAACATTATTTGGAAGTGGGTATTTGTATTTGAACCCACATTCAGTTATATTTTGTAATGTATACTTGTACATTATTATAAACAGTAAAATGCTGTAGAGCTTATGAAAGACTTACAAACAAGAGTAGTAGTAGACTGAATGTTTATTAAGTGGTAATAAAACCATTATCATAATTTCACAATATCTTTTGTCATTCAACTTGCAGTACAAGCAACATGTGTGAAGAGGTCAGACTGTAGAGAATTGTTAGCAGTATTTTAGATCAGACTGTAGAGCATTGTTAGCAGTATTTTAGATCAGACTGTAGAGCATTGTTAGCAGTATTTTAGATCAGACTGTAGAGCATTGTTAGCAGTATTTTAGATCAGACTGTAGAGCATTGTTAGCAGTATGT
>NW_013676007.1:0-9999 GCF_000517525.1 Limulus polyphemus
ATATGTCATCTTCTTTGTCCAAATTAACCTTTTATCCCTTCCATCAGTATTAATTTGTAGATGATGTACTTGCCAGATTATATATGTCATCTTTCTTGTCCAAATTAACCTTTTATCCCTTCCATCAGTATCAATTTGTAGGTGATGTACTTGTCAGATTATTCATGATGTCAGAAAAACCTGTATGTTCAAGAAGTCTTAATATAAAGCGATAAAAACCGAGAGGCCCCTGAAGAAGAAAGGTCCACCTTGTAAGATTATTGATACGTGTACATTCTGCTAAATCAGTATATATCTGGAAAAAATTGTTCATTGAAAAAAAGGTTCATTGTTTATTCTGTTCTAAATCTTTGTCTAGAAATAAAAAACTATAATTAAACTAGAAACACAGCTGAAATCATTTTGTAACGACCTCATCTAAGGTCACTTTTGACTATGCTAGCTAAGGTTGATATCTGAAATCAGTAAATGTTACTAACTATAACGGATCAAAAGATTCAACTTCATCTGTCGAGAAACACAGTCAGTATCAAGTGTCTTTATTCTGTCTTCAGCACAGCAAATGGTAAAACACGTCTTATCGCTACACATTCACTAAGCACTTGCAGTTTTTACAAATCGTACTGTGTACTTAGGGTCAAGTGACTCCTGTCTACTGTTAAAGGAATCGGTCAACTGGAAGACAATATTATATCCGTTTACAAGTAATTCAATCGCTTTTTCTTCTGTTTCTTACCATGGGTTGGCGACTACAGTTTCTACTGGTGTATTTGAACAGATAGTCTGTTTGTTTTGAATTTCGCGCAAAGCTACACCAGGGCTATCTGCGCTAGCCGTCCCTAATTTAGCAGTGTAAGACTAGAGGGAAGGCACCTAGTCATCACCACCCACACCAACTTTTGGGTTACTCTTTTACCAACGAATAGTGGGATTGACCGTCAAATAACGCCTCCACGGCTGAAAGGGCGAGCATGTTTAGGGGAACGGGAATTCGAATCCGCGACACTCAGATTGCGAGTCGAGCGCCCCATCCACGTTGCCATGCCGGGCCAAACAGCTAGTCAAAGAAACGATATCGAAACATAAGACTTCTAACAGACGAGAAACAGTTATAATACACTTTTGAAAGCCGCGTAGATCCTTTTGTTACCCATTGCCCACATGACTATATCTCTGCATTTGTATGACTTAAGTAATTACCAGATCTATAACATTTTTCATATCTAATTATATATTTGTGGTCCTAGTAAAGTCACCAGGCAGTGTATAATTTTCAAAAGGTTTAATTGATTTGACCTATATTGCTTTTTTATATGCGTATATTCATAAGGTTCGTTATGAATACAAATAAGACATTTGTTTGAAATATCGTTCAGTATACATGTTTTTGCACGTTGAAGGAATTGAACTCTAGGTAATTAAAATGTTGTTAAAGTTCCTCGTGATTTATTTGAATTATTCTAATTTGGTTCTAGGAGTGTAATGAAAACTACCAAGACAGCGTTTAAAGAAAATGACAAAACAAAGATAAATATACACAATCACACAACTGAGAATAATTTATAGCTTTTGTTATAGTTAACTATTTCTCGTATTCTATACACACCTCGTAATACGAAATTGGAATTCGATGTGAAATTACTTCACCGAGAGGAAAGCAAATGCCCATGACGACCAAGAGCTTAGCATACACAGCACTCAGCATCACCACAATGCCTGTCCTATAATTGAAAAAACAACATCAATTATCTTATCAATTTTTAATAGTTCGAAAACTGAAAACACTAAACACATTTTAAGTTCCAATACAGCGATCTGAAATATCAGAGTTTGTCACGACAACAACAAAAACTTTTAGATACAAGAGATCGTTGAAATATAAACCCCATAACCAATAACAAGCAAGGCGAGGAACGGTTTTATACACTTCGCTGATATTTTTACATGAATGTAAACACAAGGCAAAGACTATAAGGAAAACGTTGTGAAGCAAATGCTCCTTAGAGGCTATACTTGTAAAACGCTCTTTATGAAACTATACCCATTAATTTGTAAAACGCTCTAGCTCTTTATGAAACTATACCCATTAATTTGTAAAATGCTCTAGCTCTTTATGAAACTATACCCATTAATTTGTAAAACGCTCTAGCTCTTTATGAAACTATTATTTATCAAAATTAATGGGTATAGTTTCATAAAGAGATTAATGGGTATAGTTTCATAAAGAGATTAATGGGTATAGTTTCACAAAGAGATTAACTGGTATAGTTTCATAAAGAGATTAATGGGTATAGTTTCACAAAGAGATTAACTGGTATAGTTTCATAAAGAGATTAATGGGTATAGTTTCACAAAGAGATTAACTGGTATAGTTTCATAAAGAGATTAATGGGTATAGTTTCACAAAGAGATTAACTGGTATAGTTTCATAAAGAGATTAATGGGTATAGTTTCATAAAGAGATTAATGGGTATAGTTTCATAAAGAGATTAATGGGTATAGTTTCACAAAGAGATTAACTGGTATAGTTTCATAAAGAGATTAATGGGTATAGTTTCACAAAGAGATCAATGGGCTTAGTTTCATAAAGAGCTAGAGCGTTTTACAAATTAATGGGTATAGTTTCATAAAGAGCTAGAGCGTTTTACAAATTAATGGGTATTAAATACCACACGGGAATCGATAGCATTTCTAATCTCAAATACATCACCAACTTGTGATATTGATTGTTTGTAAGTAAGCACAATGGGCTATCTGTGCTCTACCCACCACGGGTATCGAAACCTGGATTATAGCGTTGTAAGTCCGCAGACATACCGCTGTGCCACTGGGGGACTTGTGATATTGTAAACAGGCCCATATATATAAATGTTATGGAATGCAGGCCTACTGAGATGGTTAAATAATTTAAGAACTTTTATCCACTCCCCATTATCTTGTACGTGATACTTATAGGTCGGTACCCCTCTTCCCCCCCAAAAAGAAGGAAGCAAATGCAAAGGGTAATCTAAAGACATTTTCCATAAGGCTTCAAACCAACAGTAGATTCCCAGCCTTGTATCTGTTCCTTTAAATCAGAGGTTTCTCCATTGTAATAACTAAAGCAGAAATGAAGTGCAAATAACACAGGCGTCCGATGGTTTCATTGTTAACACGGGCGTGCGATGGATTTTATTGTTAACACATGCCTGCGATGGTTTTATTGTTAACACGGGCGTGCGATGGTTTTATGGTTAACACATGCCTGCGATGGTTTTATTGTTAACGCAGGCCTGCGATGTTCGCCAGTAATTCCTGTATGCTGAATCCGAAAATGATATTCATTTATCTCAATCACGGACAGATTTTTCACAAAACGTCATAACGCAATACATAAAAGAAAGACCACAACGCGTAATTTTGAGACTAAAATACGTAGATTTCACACGCACACACACACACACACACACACAAAATCAGGATGAATTAGGTTATGCATATTCGTTTGACATCAATGTTCTTCCCTTTTCTTCAGTTTGTTTGTATAATAATAAAAAATGTTCGTTGCGGTAAATGAAATAATAATTTAATCTAAATAAAAGTTGTTGTTTTTTCCCGATTTGTAACAAATCCTTATGTGATAGAAAAAAAATTAATATTATTTTCGAAATCTGCGTAGCTGAATTAAAGAAAATCGTTTATTAAAACCAAAACAACTTTTATGAAATTTAAATTTGCAGGCCTGTGTAATTAATTCAGATATGATTATAAAGGAAAAGTCATTTTCTTTAATTGGCTTTTTCTAACAAAAGGCTAAAAGGGATAATAAATGCTAAGACTCATTCTTAGCGTAAACATAGGATTAACCAAAATTTTGGCGTAAGATTTTAAAACTGATTTTTTACTGCAAGAAAATAAATGTACTTCATTTATGTGATGATAACCACTCTGGTGGTGAAACCAAAATATTACTCTTCCTCGAAACAAATCTAAATCCAAAACATGTTTAAATAAAAATATACATCAAACAGCAAGGGTGTGTATGTGTAGTCTGTACTCTCTCGTACATGATTAGGATATTGATGTATTTTTAAAATTGTGTGTGATGTCATAGTAAAGAATCTAATTAATACTTTACTTTACCTTTCAATGTGACTGTAATAGTTTATTTATAAAAAAAATTATCTACTGCATGTTAGATATACACGACTGTTTTAATTTAAGTATGGCACGAGTGTTAAATTTAGTTATTTTTATAAGCGATAGTTTATCACATATTTGTTTACGTAACTGTGCAAATCATACTTTTGTTGTTCAACTGTTGTATTATTGTATAATATCTTGTATATCTTGTAGTGTGTAGAAAGTTCTAGTCCTCAGTTGGGCTATTTATAAATACACATCCAAAATGAAGTTCAAGTTAGTTAGTGAGAGATATTTTCAAATAGATCTGGACTGCGTGCATGTGAGTTTAGCAATAAATAACGCATATCGACGATTCTAAAGTGAAAGTATCACAGATTGTATTGCAATAACAGAGTAGAGACGAATAATTTGTCTTGTCAACGTGTATTTTGAAGTAACTGAACCAGTCTTTGTGGACTTTGACGAAATAAAGTATTATTTAAAACTCTGGATACAACTGTGATAATCAACAGTGTGCTGTTTGTTTATTCTTGAAATATATAATCCAAAAGTCGCAGACACCTACTGTAAAGAATCCGGCCCTATATAAAACTTGACGTTGGTGAGCCAGCCAGGGATCTAAATGGGTAAACGGCAATAGAAGTGACGTAAACAACCGGCAAATAAATATATATATACACACAGCTGTAGTGGTGTAGTGGTGTAGAGGTCACAGCTACACTATTTCACCATGTCGATAAGTGGTTAGAGAGAGATGAGTGAATTGGGCTTAAACAACAAGACCTAGAAAGAGAGAAGCATAGGTAGAGAAGAGAGGAAGAGAGACTGAAAGAAGAAAAAGACTGAAAGGAGAAAAAGACTGAAAGGAGAAGAGGAGAGAGAGTTGAAATAGATAGAATAAGATCACAAAATGAGATCACCAAGCTCACCCAACAGGAAGATGAAAGACTCAAGTATGGCAATGGAGTCAGGGCCAGCCAATCTAAGCTGCACAAATTTAATGGACAGAAAGATAACATGGAGAGGTATGGAATTACAAGTCCTTCGTACGGAGCTCGTTGCTTACAAAATTTGTTGTAACTCGACGTTCGTAAGTTACACAAGTATTTAATTACTTCAGTATGGGTATAAAGTGATCAAAACGATCGAAAACCACGATGCCAAAAATTACCAAACGGAAAAGTGACTTATCACGAACAAAGTCTGAAACTTTAGAAAGAAAATTAAACGTCAGGATGCAAGTTACAGTAAGAAAGAACAAAAAGATATAGGATTGTTCACAAGTTATGAGGCAAGATCCAGTGAGAATAATCCAGGACCCCCTCTCCCCCAGAAAAAACAACCACCACAACAAAACAAACAGGATGCAAGTTACAGTAAGAAAGAACAAAAAGTAGATAGGATTGTTCACCAAGTTATGAGGCAAGATCCAGTGAGAATAATCCAGGACCCCCCCCCCCAAAAAAAACCAAACAAAAAAAACAAAAAAAACACACACACACACACAAAACAAAAGAAAACAGAAGCACATCAAATTGCTCGCCAAGATGCAGTTAGAAGTCAGGAGGAATTTTATACAGAGAAGCACACCGTATAGCTCGCCAAAATCCTGACTGAACAGCCGCCTATACGGCAGCGTTTCTGCTAGTTTCAATATATTTACTTAACTAATGCGTTTGAAATTTTCGTTTTACTTTGTAAAGTTGAAATAATATATATAACATTGCGAGGGATTATTTAATTACAATAAATCGAATTAGCATGATAAGCAAGATGAAAGGCAGAAAAAATATATTTATGGAGAGTTTTAAGTCTTTAAACTCATCATGCTCTACTCTAAATCAATTTAGGCGTCTGAATAATATGTGGCATCCTACAAAGTTTATTGATCCACTATTATGCATTAGACAAACTGTTTAATAATGATATGACAGAATTATTTTATTTTCACTGATGTGAAATTGAAACCAATCAGTAACATAAAGACTTAATATATTCTTTGATGTATTGGATTTATTGGAAAGGATTTATAGGATAGATATTAGGATGATTCCATGGATAGAAAAGTTAGCTTATAGGGATAAAATAAGAACCCTTTAAAAAAAAAGAATAAGATGTGATCGTATTGAAATTTACAAGATTATGTTCCAGTTAAAACAGTGTTATTTTTCTAACGGGGTAATTGACTTACTGAATGATTTGCCTTCGGCATTAATAAGACTAATACTTTGCAGGTGTTTAAGAAAGACACAGACGATTTCTTGAAATATAAATGGAAGGTATAATTTTTTCTTTTCCTAAAGGGTGTGCGCGTGTGTACAAAGGACGGCCTTACAAAACATTACGTTAAGTTATCATCAGCAGTAGTGGAGACTAGCAGTTTGCAGGGGTTTAAGAGAGGAAACGACAATTTCCAGAAAAATATAGTTTAGGTTTAAATGTTTGCTTTGCAAAAGAATGGAGGGAACAAATTGTCCCTTGTTGTCTGTCAGTTATGTTGTTTGTAAATACAATAATGGATTTTTTAAATTTGATACTTTTAATAATTTACACTAATAAGCATTTCAAAAAAGCACAGCCATGTTTTCCATCCTCCCTTCATTTTATTCTTTAAAACTCTTAAAATTTTCGTTAACGTGCCCCAAATATAATGCTAGTTGTCAAAGGAGTAATTGTATGAAAATACTGAGAGAAAATTATGTAGAACCAACAATATAATAAAATTTAGAAATAAGAGAATTCCAATAGTTGCAGTTCCTCCGATTACAAAACTTTTGCCAAAATACTAATTTAGATAGCAAATCTCACCTTTCCTTCTGCCAGCTACATTTGCTGTTCTTTCCTGGTGTAGGAGTGTTGGCCAGACTTGTACAAGAACCTTCAAAAGAGCTACATCGAGAGATTGTTTGTTGATTGAAGTCAATTGTCAGTTGATCAAGACGTTTCTTGGCACCGAATTGAAAATTGTTCGTAGTACCAAGTCCTGCATCTTCACTTTTTACAACACCTTCTTCTAGATTTAATAGGTTTCCTGCAGAAATGAAATTAAAATTTATTATTTTCATTCGTAACCGACTTTGTTTTTTACAACAAACCAAATTCCCATCGCATTTTTTTTATAGGCTAATCCCCCTTTCGGTGTTGAATTGAATGATAGAATTGGATTCTATGCTGACGAAGTTCTCAAAATAGAATAAAAAACGACAGAAAAGGCATAAACATACAATTATAAACATTTTACATATGACCAACGATTCTTACATTGCTTGGAATACTAGTAAGTGAAATGTAGATAACTCCTGATCGAGAAATATTGTAAAAAGAAGCTTTATAAACGATAGATAAGTTACATTAAAAACTGATAAATCGCAGAACTTTAGACAGTTTGTCAAAAGCATTAAAGTGGTATCGTCATTTTTAGTGTCTAGAATAATAATACTCCTGCTGAAGACGTTCCCATCATAATGCCTCTTTGAAAGTTGGAGAGATCGTTACTCTTACCCATTGTCTTTCAGATTAAACATCACGTTTCTTTTCCTTTTACGTTATAAAGTTGAATATGTTCTTGTTCGTGAATATTTTCAAACTTTATCAAAATTAAATGAGGTGGCACGTGTGTTAACAACATAGCAGGTTTGGACTGTACTGACCTTATTCTTGAACCGGTCACACATTGTGATTGGATACACCTCATGGTATATTTAGATCTTCCCTTAGATGATGATGGTGGAGATTAATTTCAGGTGTTTATATTTCTATTAATGTGAATGGTTAGATGATGTGAGTGACAACTGACAAATGCACTCTGGGAAAATTGACCCAATAATAATATATTTTATTTTGGAGCCAGCTCTGAGACGTCCTGTCAATATAGAAAGTATTATGTTTTTCTCTACTGAATCACTCTGTGATTTCTGGATTTTGACATGTCGATTAAGTAAACAAAGTTTTTGTTGACTTTTTTGTCCTGTCTTTTTTCTTGGCTCAATGAAGTTAAATTTTTGATATACCTCTATTCGCAATAGTTATTATTTTTAATTATGTATACCACATAATAGTTATTATTTTTAACTATGAATACCACATCTCTAAATTGATAAACATTCTAGCCTTTATAAATAAGAAAGTAATAACAGTTCAATTAGTTATACTCATTACCGGATTGATTTTTAATTTTACTCAAAGTACGTATTTGGCTCTAATCAGAAGTTAATATTAATCATCATTGTGTTTGTATGTATAAATAAATGGAACATATACAAATATATGGATATGACAGTATACCAGTGCTTTATATTACTGTGCATTACACTATAATGTAAGCTTTTTTAAAAAATTGTAAAAATAATGGTATAGTAAGAATTACATAAAAAACATTGAAACGTTTTGAGTGTTTAATTCGTTAGTGAGCATACATTGTTAGGGTATATTTCGTATACCTTCACCAAATGTAGTTGAAATTAAAAGTTATTGGTCATGATGTAAATACTCAAAAATTATTTGATATGATTTACAGTTGGCTATCGACTTACCTTGTTTGGAGAGATGTATAGGAATACTCTCTACGTTTCTTTCAGGCATGCTAAAAGTGTTACTGGAGGCAGAACGTTTCAGCACTGGCTGATGATTTTCTGAGGATATAGTAACCTCTGGGAGAGAGTTACATGTGTCCAGTCCTGTCCAACTGGAAGGCCAGAAGTTTGAAAATAATGATAATAATAGTACAGAAAATACAATAGTGATGAATTATTTTTTATGAATAAAGTAAAATACATTGATTCTTCAAAGTAGAAATAGAAAATTAAAATTACAATAACATCGTTTGACATTTCATTTTCTTTAAGAAATAGTAATATGGAAAGTTAAGCCTAAGGATACCGATGTGAGAAAAAATATTGATATAATGGAGTGTTATAATTGCTTCCCTAAACTAGTACACACCAGTAAATGTACCACAGTATTTCATACGTAAACGGGTATTAGATTAAAAAGCTTACGAACAAATACACGGACTGTGATAACAGAATGTATAAACATACAGAACTTATCTCAACTTCAAGCATGTAAGGTATATAGCATCAAGATTACTGCATTTACCAAACTATGATTGGCTACGTTAATGCTATATATATATATAGTAAGATACGTAAAGAATTATATAGAACTACACTGATACATTCTGCGTATTAGTAATACCCAAAACGTTGGTAAAATGTTGCAGTTCAGTACTGAAATAACCACGAGTTGCTAAGTTGAAATAGTCATGCTATACCGTAAACAATAGAACTGAAGAAAAGATTTGTTAAAAGTTAAACTATAAAAGTAAAATACACAGAACACCAATTTATTCTTCAAGTTTTATTATATGATGAATCTATATTTAGTACTCATTGTAGTTTTGGTTATTCATTTCATATAATTATGACTCAATGTTGACTTGTTGCGAGGCCCGAGATTCTGAGTGCAAAAGGACACCGTTTCAGCTGTTTAACTATTTAAAATTGTATTGATAAATGATATCAGTTTGGTGTATTCAAGTCAGTAACGGGAATTTGTGGACATGTTATGTCAGATGACTGTTTCATTTACGCTAAAACCATGTAATGACCACTATTTAACAACATCACAGTTAGGAATATTCAGATTATAGTGAAGGACTTAATATTGACTATTTGAGAGCATCATAAGTTATTAAGAGGGATGAATTGGTAAGGAACAATTCTATCTTCAGCTCTACAGTTAACCGTACAGCGCTAAACAGCTTGTTTGGACTTCTTCTGAGCAATGCCTGTACTCAGTCAACATATCATGTGTCTACTAATTGTGGACAAATCTTTATCTAGAAATCTAGGGATTATTGATATACCTCATTCA
>NW_013676007.1:10020-14702 GCF_000517525.1 Limulus polyphemus
CCTCATTCAACATTACTGAAACATTTTTTTTTTTTTACAGTTATGATACAAAGAGCAGATTTACTACTTGACAGTATAGTAACATGATATTGAACACAATTATGTGAACTTTAATGGGTGCAGTCATACCAGTCTTTGTCTTAATGCACGATAATGGAATCACATGATATTGGATTGAACCATATTTCTTTATGATAATAACTAGAACACACTATGACACTCTGGGTGTTGTGTTTAGAACACACTATGACACTCTGGGTGTTGTGTTTAGAACACACTATGACACTCTGGGTGTTGTGTTTAGAACACACTATGACACTCTGGGTGTTGTGTTTAGAACACACTATGACACTCTGGGTGTTGTGTTTAGAACACACTATGACACTCTGGGTGTTGTGTTTAGAACACACTATGACACTCTGGGTGTTGTGTTTAGAACACACTATGACACTCTGGGTGTTGTGTTTCATTATAACTTATGAGTCCATGAGTATACCTGCAACTGATTCACAGACTTCAATAGCAGATTACTAAGGAAAACACGAAAATCAAAAATGCTCAATTAAATTGATTTTCAGTTATTGTGCTCTAAAGACATTGAACAACATTTTCTTACTTGCTGTGATTTGTTGGTGTGTATTGACAAACAATCATGATATCTAATCAAAAACACCTTAGGTGTAAAAACCAAAGGTGTGGCCAAAAAAAGGATTGAGTGTGTGACTTAATGGAATGAAATCAAAATCGGCTGCCAAACTGGTAGCTACACTTATAACACTGATAAGCAAAATATTTATAGCAAAATATTCATTCATTAGTTAGCTAGGTCTCGTTTTTTATTTTCCCACCATCATGCCCCAAGTTGAAAGTGAAAATATCTCTATAATATACTTTATAGATATAAACATCATACGACCCACTCTTTCCAAGGCTTCAACACAAATTGCACAAAAAAATACATATAGTGGAAACTATACAGCGATTTCTAGATATATAATTGACTAAAAATTAAGTAAACATCATATGCATCACGAACAGCATTGACGAAAAAAATCATACACTTAATATATTGCTTCACTAATAATATACAAACCGTAAATTAATCCTAAAAGTAGGCAAGACGGTATTAACAGACAGACAAATCCAGATATATGCACCCAAACCTAATCACAAGCACTATTTTTGTAGAAAATATTATGGTATACTTCTTACAAAAACGTGGAGAAGGTTAACATGAAAGCATGACCTTGACATAACACTAGATTTCTGTTCACTCAAGAAATAAAAATCAAACTAAGAAACTGGTAAGCATTTACAAAGTATAATGCAATAACAGCCCAGTTTTTTTACCTAGAAGAAGCAGGATTAAATTAGATACACAGGTAAATGAATATCAAAATCAAAAGTAAACAACAATGTTATTTCTGTTAAAATCGCCACAGTACAAATAAAAGAAGAATTATAAAAAACTAAATATTTGAATTTAATAAACTCGGGAACCGATCTGTTGACTTTTTATTTACCATTTCCGCGAATTATTTTCAACCTAACCAAAGACACAAACAAACAGTATATATATAACATCATGCTTTTACTTGCTTAGAAATTATATAAAGCAACTAACTGGACGGTGGCAGATCATTTTATCAAAGACAAATACAAAGTTATTTTACGTTTCAGCTTATGCTTTGTATATTTGACAATGATCGCATTGGCAAACAAAACGTGCTACAAATAAATCAAAATCAAAAATAAACTACATAAAAGCTGTGATTTATTCGCATATTTATCAGTAATGTTTTACAAACTACTGTAATCAGATATTTCCTAACTTAGCAAATTAAAGTACAACAAAACACGTTTTTATAACTTCATAGCTATTCTTGATCAATTCAAGAACGCTCTATTTTACATTGTCATGGCCAGAGACTAGTGGTAAATATCATGACAAGAGGGAAATTATGTGACAAAGTATATAATCAAAACGTAAACTGTGTAAATAAATATTCCAAAAATGATCAATAAGTCTAAAATAAAGGTCTAAGAATTGCTAACTAAGTTCACGTTTTTTCCAACATACACATATAGATTATGAAAATTGTCGTAGTGTTTACAATATTTAATCTCAAAATTAATCATATGTGTTCGACAGGGTAAATTACTAAGTACACATTATCTTTACGATAATCTACTGAGCACGATATTAAATACGTCTCCTCACCAAATATGAATGTAGGGTAAAACACCTCATTATCAAATATTTCGGAATTATTTTCCCTAAAGAATTCCCTGGTATATTAACTGTGTTGGAATAGAAGTTAAATCGGAAAGAAGCACTTTAGCTACCAGATTTTTGAATGGTTAAATTTTTAGCCGTTACAATAGTTCCCTTATAATACTCACGCACACAAACAAGTCCAGTTGATATGTTTTCTCGACATTTTCTGCAGTGTGAAGTTTAAACTTTTCTTCTTTACGTTTTTTCTCATTGTTAGTTAAGGACTCAGTTACTGATAGTTTTAGGGAAATCTTTACCATAACTACAAACCCTATGACGTTTTTTCTCATTGTTAGTTAAGGACTCAGTTATTGATAGTTTTAGGGAAATCTTTACCATACCTACAAACCCTATGTCTATGTTCGAAACCTTTAAACTATCGTTATTGTTTAGGATTTTCAAAACATTCTTCTCTGAAACAGATAAATTAGCTTTGGATTCATAACCCAAAGTTTCTAAGTAAAGTGTTTGAAGTATAGCACTATGACACTTTAGTTCAATGTCGTCATGGTAAATAGTAAGAGAAAGAAAATTTAAAGTAGAACTGACGCTTAAAACTTTAATGTTTTTTTATTCTGTGTTTCTGTTTTTTCACCCTCTCTTTATTGATCCAGTAAACACAAGTCTTCGGTTCTTCAAGACAATTAATGAGCTTTGTGATATAGCGTCATCCCCGAAGTTGAAACAAAATCTCCAGGAGTAAGAATTGATTTCTCTGGTTCAGAATTTTCGCTTCATGATGTACAAAGTGCTATCTGCGCATAACTAGCCATAAATGTGAAATGATAAACTAGAGGGAACACAGCTCCACTGCCAACACTTGTCTCACCAAATACTGAAACTTAACTGTCCTTTTTATAAAACACTCACTAACACAAGTGCGAAACATGTTTTTTGTCGCAATGGGCCGAGAACCATGAACCCTAGGACTTCACAGTCCGAACACGCCAACCACTAAGCCAGCTGTCTATTGAGGTTTGGCATTTCGCAATTATGGTCAATGATCACGTAAAATGGTTTACAAAAACACTCAATTCCATTTATTAGAACTATTAACAGGAGCACAGAAAGTGTCATAATGAGTATTTGGTATAAACGTTGACACGTCATAATGAATATTTGGTATAAACGTTGACACATCATAGTGAGTATTTGGTATAAACGTTGACACGTCATAATGAGTATTTAGTATAAACGTTGACACATCATAGTGAGTATTTGGTATAAAATTTGTCCACCATAGTGAGTATTTGGTATAAACATTGACAAGTTATAAAGAGTATTTGGTATAAACATTGACACATCCTAATGAGTATTTAGTATAAACGTTGACACATCATAATGAGTATTTGGTATAAACATTGACACGTCATAATGAGTATTTGGTATAAACATTGACACGTCATAATGAGTATTTGGTATAAACATTGACACGTCATAATGAGTATTTGGTATAAACATTGACACGTCATAATGAGTATTTGGTATAAACATTGACACGTCATAATGAGTATTTGGTATAACCATTGACACATCAGTCGCATAAAACAACAACACCGTATTCGACACATAACATTGACAGAACCACATCAGACACAAAACTTAAAAAGTGTCACATCAGGAACAAAGAATACCCCAGCAGGTGCTTGGTGTTAGGTATGCGGAGTTAAAGCACTAAAAACATTGGGTTTCTATATTCGTGGTGGGTACAGCACAGATAGCCTATTGTGTAGCTTTGTGTTTACCTAAAACAAAACAAAACCACAGCATAATAAGGCCCGTATTAGGCAAACACAAATACATTACTGTAGCTACTATTCAACATTAACAAAAATCATTTGAATTACGTAGAATGAAAAATATAACATCTGAAATACAAAGTGTGCAATAGTTAGCTCCAACTGCATGTTTTTGTTCTCTAATAACATGTTACACAGCCATAGATAAACGAATTATTGGAGAATCTGGCCAGTTTATGTATTCACAAGAAGTATATTTGTGGACAAAAAAGTACTATAGAACAAGTTTAGTAATCAGAAATAGATATATACCCTACAGTGATGTTTTCTTCCTTGGTACTCACGTTGGTTTGTTTGTTTTTCATTCTTCTTCTTATGATTCCAATCATTTTCTATTTTTGGTTCCTTTGTTGGTGATTCATGACTCGTGCTGATATCAGTATCACTGAAGATATTGGTAGGCCTACTTTCATTATGATGTTTATTGTTGATATCAGCATCAATAAACATATCAACATGCCTATTCTTATTATGACGTCTTTTGTTGATATCAGTATCAATAAACATATCAACATGCCTATTCTTATTATGATGTCTTTTGTTAATATCAGTATCAATAAACACACCAACATGCCTATTCTTATTATGATGTCTTTTGTTAATAT
>NW_013676007.1:15702-18233 GCF_000517525.1 Limulus polyphemus
CGTCTTTTGTTAATATCAGTATCAATAAACACACCAACATGCCTATTCTTATTATGATGTCTTTTGTTAATATCAGTATCAATAAACACACCAACATGCCTATTCTTATTATGATGTCTTTTGTTAATATCAGTATCAATAAACATACGAACATGTCTATTCTTATCATTAGGTAATGCTTGATCTAAAGTTTCTACATATTACACATCAGAAGAAGAGTGAATTTGGGATTTATATGTATGTATGTAACGATATATCGTTTTAATGAACAATTGTCAACTTATTATAGGAATACCTTCTAAATACCTATTCCTTTCATTTTGAGCTCTTTGTCAGGATGACCCGAGTAGGTGGCCACTTTAAGAACCATCTTATAAAACGGCCCATAAATTGGTAAAGTATTTGCCTCTAATGACCCAACTACTATGCGATATATATTCATTTTTGCGTATGAAGAATACCTGTATTCCTTTAATTTATCAAACGTTGTCTAGTAAAGTGAGCCAAATGATTCCCTGAAGTTGCAAACAGTTCCTCTCTGATTTAACACTTGCCAACTGCGAACTGGAAATCCTAATTATCAATCTTTTCTATTGGTTTTATGACAGCTGCATCCTCATTCGCTTCAATCAATCACGCAATGTTACCCTGGTCGCCAGACTGATCGCTAGATCATTATAACCGAATTGCTGATAAGTTTGACCTACGGGCACAGTAGTTTTGTGAATGTCGCAATGTATCACGCATACAGTCAGTGCTTTGATATCATATCTTGGACAGAAATTGCAAATGAACGTTCAACATCAGTTTGTATAAGACCTAAATCTTCGTTACTTAATTTCATCACTGGATTCCATTTATTTCAGAAATGTAAAATATTCATAAGATAGATAAATAAACAGTAAAATTCATAGATGCTATAAAAGCCCAGTTATTTGTAAAGTATTTTAAGGGCTTACAAATCGAATCTGAATCTTTATGAAAATCTGTTATATAACTAACCCTCCTATAATAAGGTTCATTCAACATAACTCTGTCGTGCAGAAATTCTCAGTAGTTTTACAAAGGTGAAATAAATGTAGCCAAATGCAATCATATAAAATACACAACAGTTGCTACCTGACTTCAATAAAGGCAACGATACTATAGATACTGAAATGTACACAGAGACAATACGGCCAACCACAAACACACAGGGACAATACGGTCAACCACAAACAGACAGGGACAATACGGTCAACCACAAACACACAGGGACAATACGGTCAACCACAAATAGACAGGGACAATACGGCCAACCTCAAACACACAGGGATAATACGGCCAACCACAAACACACAGGGACAATACGGTCAACCACAAATAGACAGAGACAATACGGCCAACCACAAATAAACAGGGACAATACGGCCAACCACACATACACTGGGACAGTAACTTTAAGTATTGGTTAGTAATTTGCCAGCATACGGAGAAAAATTTCTGTAATTGGATTCATATGTTACACTTATTGATATATTTCAAGTATGTTACACTTAGCTCGAGTTTGATATCTTTCAGGTATGTTACACTTAGCTCGTGTTTGATATTTTTCAAGTATGTTACACTTAGCGCGTATTTGATATATTTCAAGTATGTTACACTGCCTGTCATCCATGGTCTGCCAACCGCGGGTATCAAAAATCCGAATTTCAGTGTTATAAGCTTTCCGTCTTACCGCTTAGCCACCGTGGGTTTTGCACTGTCAATAATATGCGTACAACATTAAATTCTAATATAATACTTGGCTTAAAAAATTAGTAGTTTCCGAATTCAAAAGATGACAAACAAAGAAACCGCGACTAGCGATATTCGTCTATGGAACATGATTCGACAGTGATATTTCAAATCGCATTTATTTGGATGTTTTCCCGATTCTATGATTAATATGTATTTAATATCATTCCAAAATAACATATGTACGCACTAGTGATAAAATTAATCCATTGATTGAAATTGGCAAAGAATAAAAACTGTTACAAATTCTAGTCAACAACACCATGTCTGCCTCTTATTATATTTTTACTTCAACATTTATAACCGTAATAGATTGTTTGTATGTCTTCGGATATTTGTGCCAAGCTACTATAGAGCTGTTTGCGCCAGCCAGCCATAATTTTGAACTAATAAACTACGGGCAAAAGCAGCTAGTCATAAGCACCCACTACAAACTATTGGACAACTCTACTCAGACTGATTAGTCACCCACGGCCGGAAGTGAAGAGCACGACCCACTGCAAACTATTGGACAACTCTACTCTGACTGATTAGTCACCCACGGCCGGGAAGTGAAGAGCACGACCCACCGCAAACTATTGGACAACTCTACTCTGACTGATTAGTCACCCACGGCCGGAAAGTGAAGAGCACGACCCACCGCAAACTATTGGACAACTCTACTCTGACTGATTAGTTACCCACGGCCGGAAAGTGAAGAGCACGACCCACTGCAAACTCTTGGACAACTCTACTCTGACTGATTAGTTACCCAC
>NW_013676008.1:0-7179 GCF_000517525.1 Limulus polyphemus
AACTACAAGAGTACATAGATTGTATTTCCTGTAATTAACACAATATTAACTACAAGAGTACATAGATTGTATTTCCTGTAATTAACACAATATTAACTACAAGAGTACATAGATTGTATTTCCTGTAGTTAACACAATATTAACTACAAGAGTATCCAGATTGTATTTCCTGTAGTTAACACAGTATTAACAATAAAACAAACTTAATATAAGCTGTAAAATGGTTTTTATATAAAACATAGATTCTATCAGGTAAAATGTTGACCTTTGGTCAGCTGACCTTGCTAGCACAGTCAAATCCTATTCCCATCGCTGCCAAAAACCGTCGAACGATGTCAGCATCGCAAACCTTCATGGCTGGAAAAAACAAAAGTTGGTGTTCTAAACCATTATTTTACAAAACATTACTCATATCTAGCGAACACCTGAAGTGTACTCTTATAGACCCCCAGAGAAGTGACGAGGGAGGATTAGCGTCGGAATCTGACCACCTATGCCTTCCTCGTGCGTTGGACGAGTACGTTAGTATATTTATACGTTATAAATATACGTTAGTATAAATCATGAAGCTTTAACAATATGATTAAAGCTTCAATTTATCTTAACTACTTAACAATATGATTATTAATCATAGTGTTAAAGCTTCAATTTATCTTAAACTACTTATTAAGTAGTTAAGATAAATTGAAGCTTTAACAATATGATTATTAAGTAGTTAAGATAAATTGAAGCTTTAACAATATGATTATTAAGTAGTTAAGATAAATTAATGTTGTTTTTCCCTTGCACATTAAGATATGTTTTTTATTTCTTTAGATTATTAAAAACTTCAAATCAAAAGTTTAGATCAGAAACTGAAGAACAGTTTATATGAACATAACAACCGACTGGAACTATATAATGTCGTAAAACAATATATAACTAAAGCTTATAAAAGTTAGAATGTATTAAATCATGTGCTCGGCATACTCTGTAGTTACTGGTATTTTCGGCCGTAAACCCAATAAGTCATGGAAAATACTATAGTTCACCAGAGAAAGAATAGAAAATCTACAATTATTATCACCTTCACGTGATCTCTGTCGACCTTGATGCACTTCTGCACGTATTTTCGCCATTTGCAAGACACATTAATAAGTGTACACTTTGGATCAGTATAGATGTGGATATAATGCCCACAGCCTAAATCCTACCAAGACAGCCAAATCAATAGTTTGATAAGTTTCATGATGCGTTTTGTTAGAAGAAGCAAGTGTTTATAACAGTATTAACTTTCATCTGCAGGAAGAAAAAGTCCTCCAGTACAGTGTTTCCCAATCGCTAGTCCACAGGGAGGTTTCAGACGGTCCGCAAGACAGTTGGTAAAGAAATGTATGTTTTAAAATATAGCTTCTGATAAGGTTAGTATTGTAAAAACTGTTCATGAAATAATGGGATCAGAACTAGCTGGAAAAAAAAGATGGTAACCACTGATCCAGTATGTCCAGGTATACCAGTTACACAGATGACGTTACTCCTTTGGTTTACACACATCATTTGACCTTAAAGTTATTATATCACCTTAATTACATGGTTCTACTTGTGGTACTGATAGAATTTGTTTGTTTGTTTCTGAATTTTGCCCATAGCTACTTAAAGGCTATTTGTACTAGCTGTCCCTAATTTACCAATGATAGACTAGAAAGGCAGCTAACCAATACCATGCACCGTCAATTCTTGAGTTACTTTTTACCTACAAATAATGGGATTGAACATCACATTATAATGCCCCCACGGCTGAAATGGTGAGCATGTCCCTGTAATGTAAAAGTGGGTACGTTAAACAATGAGTGAGAAAACTAATCCCCGTTTTTTTTGTAACTGGAATAAACGGCATCATAAATATAAAAGAGGGGTGGCAAGACACCAGATAAGGAAACAAGGGTGCTAGAGTGGTCACAAGATACTGACGAAGAAGCAAGGGTGTCCCTTTGGTTAAAAGACACTGATGACGAAGCAAGGGTGTCCCTTTGGTTAAAAGACACTGATGACGAAGCAAGGGTGTCCCTTTGGTTAAAAGACACTGGTGAAGAAGGAAGGGTGTCAGTCTGGTTAAAAGACACTGATGACGAAGCAAGGGTGTCAGTGTGGTTAAAAGACACTGGTGAAGAAGGAAGGGTGTCAGTCTGGTTAAAAGACACTGATGAAGAAGGAAGGGTGTCACTATGGTTAAAAGACACTGATGAAGAAGGAAGGGTGTCACTATGGTTAAAAGACACTGATGAAGAAGGAAGGGTGTCAGCCTGGTCACAAGAGATTGTGATGGGGTATATATTTCAAACAGGTCACTACAGACAGTAATGATGAAGCGAAGATATAAGACGGGTCACATCAGACGGTTATGAAGAAGTGTTTGAAATATCGCTACTGGATCTGAAGATGATATTTAATACAACAATGCCTCATCAAGTAGAAGATGTTTGAAACAGAAAATCGTAAACAGGAATTTGTGTCATAACAGAAAGATTTTTTTTTTCAATTCAAACTTCTCTTTTAAAAAAATGTATGCATACTTAACCTGATTTTGAATAGCTACTTCCTAAATGTTTTTTTTTATATCTCGTCCTAATTTTTATTCTTCCCAGTATAGTTATACTTGTTTACTGTTTTAATTATCACTGTTTTAATTTTGTTTTTTTAGATTGGTTGAAGTTGTAATTTTTCTGCCCTCCTACCTTGATATTTAACTTCGAATGAAAAGCAGTTGCGACACCTGGAGGTAACTGTTTTTTAGATTAAAAGAAAAGCGAAGTGTCACAAATCCATAATAAAAAATAATGCTAATCGGGGGAGTAAACGAGTATTAATTAACTGATGATTAATTAATGTTTTACTTCAAGTCTATGACAAAAAATTACTGCAAGTTTGTAATCAAACTATCAAATGAGTTTACTATATTGTAAATCAGTATAAAATATCACTTCAAAGTCGACACAAATTTGCTGCACTCACCAAAAAATGGCTGAACATCTGGAAGTAGGTGGCGCCATAGAGCAAGCCGTGATGCTATTTCATTCAACTCAGCAACGAAAAAAGGATCATCCAGATTCTGGTAAATAGAGCATGATTTATACAATATAATATTACAGATAAACCAAAGTTTCTGATGAATATTTTAACTGAATAAACGACAATATTTAACTTTTCTTGATAACCCAGATTTAGGCAAATTATCAGTTTGAAACAGTACTTTTAAGAGTTTTTTGTCAGGTGATAATGCTCTGAATTTATACTCACCCCTATGTTGTTGAACCTTACTTATTCTAATTTTCTCGATACAACAAAATGTATTCAATTTCTTTAGAAGAACGCCAACAGAGATTCGAGCCACGATCGTTGAAATATTTATAAAAGTAAATCCTGCCTCATCAATTACTAACTTTCTTATTAATATATTGTGTAAAATGAATAACAAAGATAATTTTTTTTTCGTAATAAGTTATGTTTTCTGTACCCAGGGGTGAAATTCTGCCGGTACACTCCGGTACTGAGTACCGAAACTTATTTTTTGAAGGCAGCACTGGTACCGGAACTTATTTTTTAAGGCAGTACTGGTACCAAGACTTATTTTTAAGGCATTATTGGTACCGAGACTTATTTTTAAGGCAGTACTAGTACCGAGACTTATTTTTTAAGGCAGTACTAGTACCGAAACTTATTTTTTAAGGCAGTACTAGTATCGAGACTTATTTTTTAAGGCAGTACTAGTATCGAGACTTATTTTTTAAGGCAGTACTAGTACCGAAACTTATTTTTGAAGGCAGTACTAGTATCGAGACTTATTTTTTAAGGCAGTACTAGTACCGAGACTTATTTTTTAAGGCAGTACTAATACCGAGACTTATTTTTAAGGCAGTACTGGTACCGAGACTTATTTTTTAAAGCAGTACTAGTACCGATACTTATTTTTTAAGGCAGTACTAGTACCGAAACTTATTTTTTAAGGCAGTACTAGTACCGAGACTTATTTTTTAAGGCAGTACTAATACCGAGAATTTATTTTTAAGGCAGTACTAGTACCGAGACTTATTTTTTAAAGGCAGTACTAGTACCGAGACTTATTTTTTAAAGGCAGTACTAGTACCGAGACTTATTTTTAAGGCAGTCTCAGTACCGAGACTTATTTTCTAAGGCAGTACTAGTACCGAGACTTATTCTAACTGCTTTGTCGTTTTTTATGTTTACACGAAGATCTATTTGTCAGAAACAGGTCCATTTCACCAAGCTGAGTATCTTTACTCTTCTTTTTTTTCTTTTTTTTTTTGAGAATTTCACCCCTGCCTGTACCTGGTACAACATGTAATTTCTATGTACTTCCGGTTTCGTAGAAATAACCGAAAACTGTTTGGAAACGTCATCGGGCAACATTGCAACAACTTTCAGCTTTCTATTATTTTTTTTTTTTTTTTTTTGTCAGTTTCGAGCTATTCACGTTAGACGATTGGATTTATTTAATCACGCTACGATTTTAAAACATTTACTAAGACTGAAACTTTGACAAAAAATTGGTTGGAGATTTATTGTACCCAACAAAACAGTGATTCAAAGTATCATTATATTTAATAGGGAAATACCGTGTAAGATCATTTATAACAAAATTTAAATCCATACTAACAGAACTATAACAAATGTATTTGAATACTGGTTTTGGACATGTCACGTGCCCTCCTCAGTCCAATGTTTGTTTTCCTATTGTTGTATAGCTAATAGAATTTTGTCATGAAATAAACTGGTAGTCAGCCAAGCTAATACATAAAATTACAAATTATGCCAAACGATGAATTTACAAGAGTTCTGAGTCATCCAAGCTAATATTTCTAAAGATAACACATATAACCTTAAAGATCTATAGTGTTAAAGATAACATACATATCCTTAAGTCTCTCCAGTGTTAAAGATAACATACATATCCTTAAGTCTCTCCAGTGTTAAAGATAACAGATATAGCCTTAAATATCTATAGTGTTAAAGATAACATACATATCCTTAAGTCTCTCCAGTGTTAAAGATAACACATATAACCTTAAATATCTATAGTGTTAAAGATAACATACATATCCTTAAGTCTCTCCAGTGTTAAAGATAACACATATAACCTTAAATATCTATAGTGTTAAAGATAACATACATATCCTTAAGTCTCTCCAGTGTTAAAGATAACACATATAACCTTAAATATCTATAGTGTTAAAGATAACATACATATCCTTAAGTCTCTCCAGTGTTAAAGATAACAGATATAGCCTTAAATATCTATATTGTTACGCCTCCAGTCGTTCGTTAATTTTCCGTAAATTCGTTCCGACGAAACTTTAGCGACACAAGTCCTTTCTTAAATAAAACTGGTTTATTCTTTCCGAATACACTTCATTTCAACAGTCGCTCTATAACAAACACTATAACTCACGTCTCACGTGGCCAACTATATTTTGTCCGCATACATTCAATTACTCATTCACTTTCTCCCGTTACGTTGTGAACGTCTTATATATACAAGACTAACACATAATCTAGTAAACGCTAGGGCATTCTTGAAGGAACAAGATATTTCTAGAAACAGGTGGCGTGATACTAGTCACGTGACGTCGCTGACGCAACAATATTGTTAAAGATAACAGTTATAGCCTTAAGTCTCTGCATTGTAATGAACACATAGACCAGTTTTGGAGTGTATAAAGTTAGAATAAAGAAAGTTAATTATGCTGTTGCGTCATCCAGGTCATGTGACTGGTGTGGCGCCCTCTAGTTTCTAGAACTGTCTTGTTCCTTCATGAATGCTCTAGTATTTACTAGATAGGGTAGGCTGGTATATAAAAGGAGGGTGACAACGTGACGGGATTATAATGTAATGCGTGTGAGTAGATAGTGAGTAATTGAACTGCAGTCACAGGGTATTGTTGAAGTTAACGTTCGTTCGTTAAGAAAGTTAATTATGCCCTATTAATGCTATTAATTTCATCATCTATACTGACTCCATCTCAGTAAACATCTCAGTAAAGGTTTCTTTTAGATTATTTAAGGTAGGGATAAACAAAATTAATATAATCCGTATGTATTACCTTAATTTTATAATTGACAAGATTCCACTCAGAACAATCACGTTTAAATAATTATTTTAAAAGCACAAATCAAATATTAATTCAGGAGAAACTAATCACGACTATTCAGTACTTACTTCATCCCGAGTGAGTTTAATGGCCAGTTCATTCATGCTCGTGTCCAAATAAATTTCCTCCAAAGCAGATTTGGTAGAATTGGGTTTAATATTAACTTCACTCATCCTGGATCTAGAGGTAGTGAAAAAACCTACAAGTCTCTGGGTCCACTTTTCACGATCTACCAGAAGGAACCAACTTGATTAAAAACCTGTTTCTGTAGTAATTCAGTGAAAGTATGTCAGTAAGCAATATTTGACACGCAAAAGTTGACCTTTGATCAGGATCTTTCATCAATACCCCGATAAACTTGTAAGCCAATACCATGGGTCACATCAGTCAGTAGGCATTCCCAGGGTTAACAGTGGATGCCCCAAAAAAATGTTTTCCCACACGTATAATTAGTTTTATCGTAGTTCGACGGTTTGAAGAATTTTCGCCATTTCACTTCTACGATACGCCATCTTTCCTGGTTATTAACGCATTCAACTGAGCACAAATAAACAATCGTTGCTACTGATGAAATTTAATACAACATAAAAACGCCAAGAAAAAAAAACAACACACACACACGCTTAAATACAACCTTTAAATAGCAAATTAAATCAATACAACATGACCGCTAGGTGTTGCTGTAAAGATTGGTTTCTTTTGAATTTCGTACGAAGATAATTGGGGGTTATCTGTGCTAGCCGTCCCTTATTTAGAAGTCATAGACTAAAAGGAAGGCAGGTAGTCAACACCACCCACCGCCAACGACTTATGCTATTGACCGTCACGTTATAACTCTCCCACAGTTGAGAGAGTGAGCATGTTCGTCGATGGGTTTCAATCCCGCGACCTGCAGATTGATTTTGATATTTTTAATATAACCAAGAAATCTAGATGTACTTCTGTTCTCGTACTTGGAGGATATCATGATCCTCCAAGTACGAGTTGGAGTATTATCGTTGAGTGAGATGATATCATGATCATCTCACTCAAC
>NW_013676008.1:8131-9415 GCF_000517525.1 Limulus polyphemus
TGATATCATCTCACTCAACGATAATACTCCAACTGGTACTTGGAGGATCATGATATCATCTCACTCAACGATAATACTCCAACTGGTACTTGGAGGATCATGATATCATCTCACTCAACGATAATACTCCAACTGGTACTTGGAGTATTACCTCTCCTCATTCCATACCGTATGTGACGTCACCAGTAATCCGGTGTAGTTTAAAACAAAACTTTTCTAAACCTAAATGCGACCAATTATAAGAAATAAGACTAAATGTCCGTGATATACTATAACTTTTAATGTTTATTTTCACATTCATAATTATAATCATACAATCACAGATCCGTTCATCTAAAACTCAACCCGGAAAGTATAACACATTAAAAGCACAACGTAAAAAGAATAAGCACTATAAATAACAAAGAAATTAAGAAATATACCTAGAAACAAAATGAAATAGGACGACTTAAGAGAGAACAGTCGGATAATTGCTTCTCAAATTTAAACTGTTTTATTTTGAACGTTTCAATTTAGATGCTAGCTAGATGGAGCTGCTAATAATGATGATGTAATGATCGAGAGATTTGGCGAAATATCGAGAAATAAGAACACGGTTATAAATGCGAGTATGTAGTTAAAGTGAGTGTGAGAATCAGTTGTTTCAGTGATTGAGAAGTTAATGAAACACTGCGATCAATGTGAATTATCGCTTATATTCAGTTATTCGATCGATTAGCCGTGAAATTTTACAGATTTATCTGTATGCTAGTCGTAATAACATTAGTGAGTAAATTTTGCGTTGAAAGTAAAAACATTATTTGTGTACAAGTTGAGTGTTAATAAATGTATTACCAATGTTTAAAATAATGCCTAATTACTCACACCCATTTTTCCCTATTACCTCAAAACATTTGATAATTATATTTGAAATAATGCTTCATTACTCACTCCCTTTTCCCTATTTCCCCAATAAAATTAACAGATTACAATTCGAGCGTACATCTGGTTATGCTAGGCCTAATTCGATATGCTTACAAATATGACCACTAGGAGGAGTCTTTTTATTACAAACAATAAGATAGGAAGAAATACGACTGTTATAGTATAGATATGGAATAGAGATGTAGGTGTTCGTATTTATCTTCTCAATCGAATTTTACAACAAAATATACAAGTCTAAAATACTTTAATTTCTAATTTATTAAAAAGCGTTATTAGTGAAGAGGATTTTCAAACTTTTTGTAGAAGCTATGAAGGAAAAACATCAGCTTTGTCAATCAATAAAAATAAAAAATGTATCAC
>NW_013676008.1:10415-11674 GCF_000517525.1 Limulus polyphemus
TGTATCACATTATTCACAGTCAACAGTTAACAATACCATGCTGTATCACATTATTCACAGTCAACAGTTAACAATACCATGCTGTATCACATTATTCACAGTCAACAGTTAACAATACCATGCTGTATCGCTAATTGTTACGATACTATCATCAGAACTGATACAGTAATTACTTTTAATTAAGCAATCCCAAATAAGTCCCTAAAATGAAATTATAAAACTAAAAAGGTAATGTATTATTTCTCTTATTTTGTAGTTTCATTTGGAATGTAGTTTCATAATCTCCTGTTAATTATAGTTAATAATATAAATTAAATCTATACATAATAGGAATCCAGATTTATTACCATGTTACTCAAATGGAGAAATAGCGTAGCGTCTTACTTTGCACATAACAGAAATAATAAATACGGTGGTGCCATCTGTTGTGTTGAAATACAACAAGATTTTAATGGCAGAAGTGGTGATTGAAGTTTAATGAATGTGGCGCTATCTATTGAATGTGACCACAAACAAAAATCCATAAAAAAATCCACACTTTGGGTATTCATGATTCAGAAAATTCGAAAAATAACTGTGGTATGTGCAACAACCATTTCGTTATAACAGGACATAATTTTAAATAAAAGTTCTCTCCTCACGACTTTCACTAGGACTGTACGTGAGGGTTGGATTATATCTTTTTTATTGTAGTTTTTATATGTACTACTAAAAAAAACTGGAGTTCCTAAAAAATTATTATGTTTTCAATAAACGGTACCACCTTTAATACATAAAAACATTACAGTTTATATCAGTAAATTTTATGAAAATTCTGTACATTGAATCATTTTGATGCAATAGTTGCGTATGACTAAAGAGCACAATATGAATACTTTTCCCGTGCTGTACTTCCCAGAAAAAAAAATACTTTATTAAGAAATGCTCTATTTTTTTTTACAACAAGATATGAATACTACGATTACTAATTACTAGTACAAACAGCCGCCAGTAGGGCGGCGTTTCTGGTAGTATGTATAATTATGTAAGGCTTATTGATCTAATGCAAGGGTCACCAAACTTTTTTCACAGCGGGCCAGATAACTGAGAGAATGACGAGCGCTGGCCGCATAACCATTTTGTTCAATACAATACAGTGAATACACAAAAAATAAAGACAACAAACATTTTTATTTTCCAAAAAGTTATCAAAGAAGGCGACGTTAGCAATAAGATAGTTATGTCACACCCAGTGCGCACATATTTGAATCTCACAAACT
>NW_013676008.1:12655-13715 GCF_000517525.1 Limulus polyphemus
AGAAAAAATACTTGGAAGTTCAGTTATCTCTCAATAAATGGACACTGTACTGAACTATTATTAAAACCTTTACTTAAAATACAATAGAAGTAAGTACTGTCACTACCTTATATTTGCACAACAAACACGTCCTGATGCACGTCCAATAACTGTCAATTTAAATCCCTTTGTGTTCATTCCAGAATGAAAGATGCATAATTTATGTTTATTTCATAACTTTTTATGGTGGTTGCGAGATTGTTCAAATTTTCCGGACCCAAACAGAAATTGATTGCTGAAGACAATAGATAAAATATAAAGTTTTCTCTTAGGAAACGTTTGGTAACTATTTGGACATTATTAAAATTTCGCATATGAAAGTTCAAAATTTTCTGATGCACAAAAGTATTTTAAATGTTAAGATTAAAATTACTTTTCCTGATAGATAGGCAAGATGTGAAAACATTGCCCGCCCCATTTGTATATAAGAGCAACGTTATTATCTTCTGCTATTACTCGCATTTTTCTGAGAAAATAACAAAAAGGAAAACCACTACTCAGGAGAATTAATTCTATATTTTATAATAGTTCCACTTTCCGTCGCTATATGGCAGCACATAATGTTTTTTTTTGTGTAAACTACAACAGTTTGGGACTTTTCACTTCACAAAAATGATATCTGACAAACCAATTTCGCTAAAAATAAGTAAATAAATAAAGAATTAATTAAATTAATATTTAATGAATCAAGCACCCGAAGTATCTTTGCAAGTGAGCGATCTGTGTACATATTATTGGTGTCACAGTTTAATAACACCAGTTTCTTAATCATCAAATCAACACATTATATAGCGGTCTTCTTTCTTTCAATTCTTCAGTGGGGCCGAGCCTGGAGCTGTATGTGTATGCGTGGTATCATATATCATGGCCTGGGATCCATATGATGTCCTCCCCATTAATCCTCTGACCCTGGCATGGGGTTATGATTGTGTACACATACAGTAACCCGAGGTGAGGTTGGAAAGCGTTGGGTTCTGGAAATCTCCCCAAACGTAGGTCCAGTGCATCATATTTTCACTCA
>NW_013676008.1:14603-15994 GCF_000517525.1 Limulus polyphemus
ATCTGTCTCTATATCTCTCTGCCTGCTATCCAATTAATTATCTCGCTTTATTTGCAGCGCTTATATACAAGAACAGAGGGCGTCTAGAATGTACTCGCCTCTTCATGAACCTTCTAGACACTTATCACGTGTTACCAGAGTCACGTGACCTCCGCTGTCATAACAATTATAAAGCTTTAATATTTGATGTGACAACATAATTTGAATTCAGATTTTCCTAAACATTTCTTATATAAATTTTCCTGCAAACATAAACATAAAAACTCGTAAGTGTTTATGTAAAATTTGTGTAAACTATATAAGGGTTTTATGATCGCACATTGATAGAATACCTATGGAATAAAAAGTGTTTGTTTGTTTTTGAATTTCGCGCAAAGCTACACAAGGGCTATCTGCGCTAGCCGTCCCTAATTTAGCAGTGTAAGACTAGAGAGAGAAGTCATCTGGTCATCACCGCCAACTCTTGGGCTACTCTTTTACCAACGAATAGTGAGATTGACCGTCACATTATAACGCCCCCACGGCTGAAAGGGCGAGCATGTTTGATTTTCAGCGTGAGATATACTCAAATTTCAGTTTGTGAAAAGTGATTCAGAATACGATAGAATTTTTTGTTGTTTTTTGGCCAGGTTCCTCGTTTCCTTTTTTTATTCTTTTATAATTCATTTTTATATAATCAATTTCCCTGTCTCTTTGTTGAGACTAACTTGTAAACTATACTTGGTTATCCCTTTACCTTGTGGCTATTCACCTCCACCATGGCTGCTTTCTGTTCTAAAGACGGTTATTTAGATGAAAGTTAGCCCAACTATTCTTTCTTTTCAACTATTTCGCCATCCATATAATGATTCTGCATCAATAAAATATAAGAAATGCCACTTAGAGCTATATTTTTAGAGATAGCTTGTTGTTGTTATTTTATCATATTTATTTTCACTGTACTGCTTGTCAAGGTCATTTGGGTAACATTCAGTGTTGGTCAGATGAACAATGTGTGGTATTGGTTAATGAAATAGTAACCTAGGCAACACAGTACCTACTAGTCCCCAAATGTGTAAACTGCCTGCAAACAAAAAGACATTTCTTTGTAACCGTTTATATTTGGCAGACGTGTTGGACACATGACTAAAACAAAAGGAAATTTCTCCAGTCGAAAACGAACACGAAGTAATCGTGGGTGTAATTTTAAAAAAACAAACAAAGGTAGAGAAGCCGCAAAACCTTGACGAGAGTATTACAGAATAAAACATTCTGTTAGATGCAGCAGATGAGCTTTCATTTACAGATAAACCTGATAACCCACAAACATCAGACTTCACTTCAGAAAGGTACGTTTTTGTGAATCAATGTGTAAATTAATGGATATATATATATATATATATATATACAAC
>NW_013676008.1:16724-18526 GCF_000517525.1 Limulus polyphemus
AGTGTTCAAATATGTATGTGGCGAGAATGTGACAATTTAAACAGACAATGCACCAGAAGAAGGGCATCACGATGTCAATGTTTCTGCTGTTTGGGGTTTCACTGCCACAGGTGCTGTATATTCACAGATGTAAGAAATGTGCTATATTATGCACTTTTCATAAGTGTGTAGAAAAAGTTGGCAAGGTAAATATTCGGCATCAACGAGTGTGCATGTGTTTCATTGGGATTTAATAGTTTATATGTATATGTCAAACCATAGAAATTATATTTCATTATTTATAGCTTTTCATTTGTCCATAAGCCAAACAGTGTAATTTCCATACTGATTTGATAAAGTTGATTGCACAATATGAGTGAGCTTTTATTTTGACCCTTGTGAATAACATCGAATTTTTTAATATGCATTCTGGCTTTCAAACTGATATTTTCTGATGTTGTAATTTCTGTTATAAACATACCAAATAAACCTAAATTATTCTATTTTTCCTGGTTTTAAAATGGGAAACACTGCTTCATAAGCAACGTATGACGGCAGGTTGCGAAGAAAGACGTCTTGCTATAGAAGCTGGTGATATGGATGGAGTTCCATATATTACTGTAATTGTTGATGAAGGATGAAGTAAGAGAAGCCACGGACACAACGTCAGGAGTAGCGGTTATTATTGGTCAAAGGACAAATAAAAAGAAACGAGTTCTAATAAGAAGAAAGGCTCAGTCTTTACACTGGATCATTGACTAATTGCAATATAACATATTCATGCGTTGATGCCATCTATTGGTGTAAATCAATAATAGTTGGCTCTCAAGGAAAACCTTAAGTTTCGTATTGCTGGACCTTTGTCAGGTGGAGGAGAGATTTTTTTAGTATCAAATGTTAAAGATGCAAGGTTAGCTTTTTTTCGAATAATGTATAAAAAAGTCAGTTTTGACTAAATAAAATTACTGTAAAGGTTAAGGAATTAAAAGTCAGTCACTAAATTAGTTGAGTTCTAGCTTATTAACAGTTAGGCCTAAATAAAGCTTCGGAATTGTTGACGTAGCCTACTTTACGTTTTATTTTTAAGTTTGTAAATTGCAGGATATTTGAAATGCCATTGTCAAGCAGGACATTCATTAGGAAGTACTCTGCAAGTAAACTCACATATTTTATTACAATTAAAAAGATAATGTCTTACTATTTTTACACTAATTAGGATTACGTATTTCGTGTTATTTATTTAGGTCAAGCTTAGATTTACCAGTACTATGATATTAGTATTACTAGTAGTAGTAATTGTTCTTTTGTATTTTTCTTGTTGCAAATATTAATTTTAAATAAAAAAAAATTTGTAGCTATACCCATCTGCTCAAAAGCCCTTGGCCTTGCTAAGTGTCATGTTAGGCCATTGGATAGATGCTTTTTTACTCCTGTTTAGTTGTGGATGTTACAAAGCTGTCCATGCAGACCTACCCTTGAGAAAAGTGAAATTTTAAGATCACCCTTTATATTTCCTTGTGACATCATTGTTTCCCTGTTAAACTTAAGCTAGCTTCCTACTCTGTCAACAGGAACTCCTTCGATAAGTCAATCACCTACTCTGTTAAAAAAATCTAATCTTTCTTTTCACAAGAGAAAATAAAAGATCTTAACCTGTCCTTCTGTGGGTTAGTGGCAGGTGTACAGACTTAGAATGCAAAAATCCAGGGTTTGATTCTACAGGGTGGGCACGGTGTAAATGTCCCATTTTGTAGCTTTGCACTAACAAAACAATAACAACAGATGGTACCTGATGATGACAAAACCTTGTCGAAACGTTGTAC
>NW_013676008.1:19340-22576 GCF_000517525.1 Limulus polyphemus
AACATAATTGAGATCGTTTATCTACACCGTGTTTTAATTTGACACTGTTTTGTTCCGTTTTATATGGAATTCACGACACAGCAATCTGACTTCAAAACTGTGTACTTTATGGCGAGAAAGACCCTGTGGTGGGAAAAGCAAGGAAAATATCATGGGCAAACTGACGCAATGTAGTAAATATTCATTCACTTAGAAAGCGTTAAGTGAGAAAACTAAAAATTCTGATGTTCTACGTCTTGCATAAAAGTACGCATGTAACAAAATTCAGGGACTAATATTTACTAATAGATGTACCAAAACAACAACAAACCCTGAGGATATAAATAAATAAATACATACTCGTGTTTTTTCATTTCAATGTAATTACTGGGTACAAGTCCTTCAGCTCCATCTAGTTCTGCTCTAAACCAATTCATGTCATCTTCCACATTTAGAACCTACAAAATAAAAATTATTTATCTTATTCAACTAATTAGTACACCATACGTTCAACATCACATGAAAGCCAGTCACATTTTTCTGTTGATAATGTTTTAACTATGCTCTAAGTTCGTTTTTACAGAATCTTGTTTTCTGAATCTACTAAAAGGTGGCTTCATTAGATTCTTCTGGTGATCTTCAGACCCACTGTGGCTTCATTACATTCTTCTGGTGATCTTCAGACCCACTGTGGCTTCATTACATTCTTCTGGTGATCTTCAGACCTGCTGCGGCTTCATTACATTCTTCTGGTGATCTTTAGACCTACTGTGGCTTCATTACATTCTTCTGGTGATCTTTAGACCTACTGTGGCTTCATTACATTCTTCTGGTGATCTTCAGACCTGCTGCGGCTTCATTACATTCTTCTGGTGATCGTCAGACCCACTGTGGCTTCATTACATTCTTCTGGTGATCTTTAGACCTATTGATTGGTTTTGTGACTCCAGTCAGTGTTATTGATACTCGTAGGTAATCGAGTTAATCGCCCGGCTCAAAGATCAGTAGTGACGTGTAAATAGAGACTCCAAGTTATTGCCTTCAATAGAGATTCTATTACATGTAATGTCTTGTTTATGTACAGATATCTTTGGAAGGACATATCAGTAAAAGTTTGATATTTAGATTAGCTGAAAATGGAGGCCATAGCAAAGCATGACTTCACGGCAACAGCAGAAGACGAATTGAGTTTTAACAGAGGACAAGTTTTAAAGGTAATTAAAAATTGTGTGAATTGTACAGTAAAAAAATGAGTAAGGTATCTGAGGGCAAGGGACTTTAGTAACCAGTAGATTTTATGCTGATCATTGAACAAAGACTTGCATCGAGGAAGACCACTGAGAGGTCAGGTAAAGTAATGTTTAAATATCAGGATATAAAACGATGAATACACAGATCACCAACTTGAAGAATGTATATAAAGGATAAGGACTTGGACAGAGAACTCGAATATCACAAAACACAATTTTTATTTACTGCAGTGTATAATACATAAAAATAATGAAACAGGTTGCTTTTTAAAAGTCTACAATTCTCAGACAGCTCAACGACCTTGATCAGTAAACGGATTAAACTACTAGTCTTGAGTTTAACAGACATGTCAACCTACAATAAGTCATTATGTCAGTAGTTAATACGTGAAAATTCAAAATAACGTGTGTGAAAGGGGAATACTGAAATGTCCCAATTAAGGTTCAAATAAACTCACCAGAAAAGTCTACTTCTCTCTCTCTCTCTGACTACCTAATGCTGTGTTTCTAGACCAGCTTTTAGAAACTCTGCTGTAACTTGCTGGCAAAGTCTCTCTCTCTGACTACCTAATGCTGTGTTTCTAGACCAGCTTTTAGAAACTCTGCTGTAACTTGCTGGCAAAGTCTCTCTCTCTGACTACCTAATGCTGTGTTTCTAGACCAGCTTTTAGAAACTCTGCTGTAACTTGCTGGCAAAGTCTCTCTCTCTGACTACCTAATGCTGTGTTTCTAGACCAGCTTTTAGAAACTCTGCTGTAACTTGCTGGCAAAGTCTCTCTCTCTGACTACCTAATGCTGTGTTTCTAGACCATTTATTTTAAGTTAACTTGGTGACTTCCACGAGTCACTGTTTTTGTTTCTGTTATTTATTTCTTCACTGCATCCTGTTTTTACTTAGTTTATACATCAGATATTTCAAATTTCTAAAATATCAGAACTTTTTTTATGGAGCTTCATTTGTTGTCATGGTATGAAGCCACAGTGGGAAGCTTCAGGTCTGAAGATCACTAGAAGAATGCAATGAAGCCACAGCAGGTCTGAAGATCACCAGAAGAATGTAATGAAGCCACAGCAGGTCTGACGATCACCAGAAGAATGTAATGAAGCCACAGGTTAAAGTTCTCTTTTAATTGTTTTTATCATCATATTGCATCTTTGGTTAGATTAAAAAAAAAGGGTTTGACCATATAGTAGAATAATATTATGGATATCAGTTATAGCTGAGTCGTTATTGGAATTTAATAAGCAGTTATTAACTGATTACATTCAACTAATCTGTTAGTCTCACGTGAGACTTGTACAGTTAGAATAATTAAGAATAGTAAGAATTGGCCTTCTGTCATGTTCATAAGCCACTGTAACATACTTCAGTTGTTAAAAGTATTTCTATTGTTTTTAAAGCAAAAAATAACATATTTAAAAAATGTTTCATTTTGGGATAGCACCAAATGTTCGATGCTTTAGCCTGATGATGAGGGTCAAAAGCTACCTCCAATAAAAATAAAAAAGATGTAAGATGCAAATGTTTCTGAAATAAGGTCACACAACAAAAAAAAAACCTCCCCCTCTTGAATATAAGCAATAGCTGAAGTATGTTATAGTGGCTTATGAACATGACAGAAGGTGAAATAAGGTCGCACAACAAAGAAAATAACCCCCCTCTTGAATATAAGCAACAACTGAAGTATGTTACAGTGGCTTATGAACATAACAGAAGACGAAATAAGGTCACCCAACAAAGAAAATAACTCCCCCCCTCTTGAATATAAGCAACAACTGAAGTATGTTACAGTGGCTTATGAACATAACAAAAGACAAAATAAGGTCACCCAACAAAGAAAATAACCCCCCTCTTGAATATAAGCAACAACTGAAGTATGTTACAGTGGCTTATGAACATAACAGAAGACAAAATAAGGGCACCCAACAAAGAAAATAACCCCCCTCTTGAATATAAGCAACAACTGAAGTATGTTACAGTGGCTTATGAACATAACAGAAGACAAA